>NW_028126653.1:0-184265 GCF_965231255.1 Vanellus vanellus
GGTTCCAGGAGGCAGTGAGGTCCAGCATCACTTTTCCCCGCTGGCACCTTTGCTGTGGCAGCAAAAGCTGGACGTTTGTCTTTTTTCCTCCGGAGGGTGCCGAAAGTGAAAAAAGGTGCTTTTGAGGCTAGAGTCTGCAGGAAAGCAGAGAGGGCCAAATTGTCTGGGGCATTTGAAGGGGTTCCAGGAGGCAGTGAGGACCAGCATCACTTTTCCCCGCTGGCACCTTTGCTGTGGCAGCAAAAGCTGGACGTTTGCCTTTTTTTTCTCCCGAGGGCGCCGAAAGTGAAAAAAGGTGTTTTGAGGATAGAGTCTGCAGAAAAGCAGAGAGGGCCAAATTGTGTGGGGCAATTGAAGGGGTTCCAGGAGGCAGTGAGGACCAGCATCACTTTTCCCCGCTGGCACCTTTGCTATGGCAGCAAAAGCTGGACGTTTGTCTTTTTTACTCCAAACAGCGCCGAAAGTGAAAAACAGTGCTTTTGAGGCTAGAGTCCGCAGGAAAGCAGAGAGGGCCAAATTGTCTGGGGCATTTGAAGGGGTTCCAGGAGGCAGTGAGGACCAGCATCACTTTTCCCTGCTGGCACCTTTGCTGTGGCAGCAAAACCTGGACGTTTGTCTTTTTTCCTCCGGAGGGTGCCGAAAGTGAAAAAAGGTGCTTTTGAGGCTAGAGTCCGCAGGAAAGCAGAGAGGGCCAAATTGTCTGGGGCATTTGAAGGGGTTCCAGGAGGCAGTGAGGACCAGCATCACTTTTCCCCGCTGGCACCTTTGCTGTGGCAGCAAAAGCTGGACGTTTGTCTTTTTTCCTCCGGAGGGTGCCGAAAGTGAAAAAAGGTGCTTTTGAGGCTAGAGTCCGCAGGAAAGCAGAGAGGGCCAAATTGTCTGGGGCATTTGAAGGAGTTTCAGGAGACAGTGAGGACTAGCATCACTTTTCCCCGCTGGCACCTTTGCTGTGGCAGCAAAAGCTGGACTTTTGTCTTTTTTGCTCCGGAGGGCACCAGAAGTTAAAAAAAGGTGCTTTTGAGGCTAGAGTGCGCAGGAAAGCAGAGAGGGCCAAATTGTCTGGGGCATTTGAAGGGGTTCCAGGAGGCAGTGAGGACCAGCATCACTTTTCCCCGCTGGCACCTTTGCTGTGGCAGCAAAAGCTGGACGTTTGTCTTTTTTGCTCCAAACAGCGCCGAAAGTGAAAAACGGTGCTTTTGAGGCTAGAGTCCGCAGGAAAGCAGAGAGGGCCAAATTGTCTGGGGCATTTGAAGGAGTTTCAGGAGACAGTGAGGACTAGCATCACTTTTCCCCGCTGGCACCTTTGCTGTGGCAGCAAAAGCTGGACGTTTGTCTTTTTTCCTCCGGAGGGTGCCGAAAGTGAAAAAAGGTGCTTTTGAGGCTAGAGTCCGCAGGAAAGCAGAGAGGGCCAAATTGTCTGGGGCATTTGAAGGAGTTTCAGGAGACAGTGAGGACTAGCATCACTTTTCCCCGCTGGCACCTTTGCTGTGGCAGCAAAAGCTGGACTTTTGTCTTTTTTGCTCCGGAGGGCACCAGAAGTTAAAAAAAGGTGCTTTTGAGGCTAGAGTGCGCAGGAAAGCAGAGAGGGCCAAATTGTCTGGGGCATTTGAAGGGGTTCCAGGAGGCAGTGAGGACCAGCATCACTTTTCCCCGCTGGCACCTTTGCTGTGGCAGCAAAAGCTGGACGTTTTTCTTTTTTGCTCCAAACAGCGCCGAAAGTGAAAAACGGTGCTTTTGAGGCTAGAGTCCGCAGGAAAGCAGAGAGGGCCAAATTGTCTGGGGCATTTGAAGGGGTTCCAGGAGGCAGTGAGGACCAGCATCACTTTTCCCCGCTGGCACCTTTGCTGTGGCAGCAAAACCTGGACGTTTGTCTTTTTTGCTCCAAACAGCGCCGAAAGTGAAAAAAGCTGCTTTTGAGGCTAGAGTCCGCAGGAAAGCAGAGAGGGCCAAATTGTCTGGGGCATTTGAAGGGGTTCCAGGAGGCAGTGAGGACCAGCATCACTTTTCCCCGCTGGCACCTTTGCTGTGGCAGCAAAACCTGGACGTTTGTCTTTTTTGCTCCACACAGCGCCGAAAGTGAAAAAAGGTGCTTTTGAGGCTAGAGTTTGCAGGAAAGCAGAGAGGGCCAAATTGTCTGGGGCATTTGAAGGGGTTCCAGGAGGCAGTGAGGACCAGCATCACTTTTCCCCGCTGGCACCTTTGCTGTGGCAGCAAAAGCTGGACGTTTGTCTTTTTTCCTCCGGAGGGCGTTAAAACTGAAAAAAGGTGCTTTTGAGGCTAGAGTGCGCAGGAAAGCAGAGAGGGCCAAATTGTCTGGGGCATTTGAAGGGGTTCCAGGAGGCAGTGAGGACCAGCATCACTTTTCCCCGCTGGCACCTTTGCTGTGGCAGCAAAAGCTGGACGTTTGTCTTTTTTACTCCAAACAGCGCTGAAAGTGAAAAAAAGGTGCTTTTGAGGCTAGAGTCCGCAGGAAAGCAGAGAGGGCCAAATTGTCTGGGGCATTTGAAGGAGTTTCAGGAGGCAGTGAGGACCAGCATCACTTTTCCCCGCTGGCACCTTTGCTGTGGCAGCAAAAGCTGGACGTTTGTCTTTTTTCCTCCGGAGGGTGCCGAAAGTGAAAAAAGGTGCTTTTGAGGCTAGAGTCCGCAGGAAAGCAGAGAGGGCCAAATTGTCTGGGGCATTTGAAGGGGTTCCAGGAGGCAGTGAGGACCAGCATCACTTTTCCCTGCTGGCACCTTTGCTGTGGCAGCAAAACCTGGACGTTTGTCTTTTTTACTCCGGAGGGTGCCGAAAGTGAAAAAAGGTGCTTTTGAGGATAGAGTCCGCAGGAAAGCAGAGAGGGCCAAATTGTCTGGGGCATTTGAAGGGGTTCCAGGAGGCAGTGAGGACCAGCATCACTTTTCCCCGCTGGCACCTTTGCTGTGGCAGCAAAAGCTGGACGTTTGTCTTTTATCTCCAAACAGCGCCGAAAGTGAAAAAAGGTGCTTTTGAGGCTAGAGTTTGCAGGAAAGCAGAGAGGGCCAAATTGTCTGAGGCATTTGAAGGGGTTCCAGGAGGCAGTGAGGACCAGCATCACTTTTCCCCGCTGGCACCTTTGCTGTGGCAGCAAAAGCTGGACGTTTGTCTTTTTTGCTCCAAACAGCGCCGAAAGTGAAAAAAGCTGCTTTTGAGGCTAGAGTCCGCAGGAAAGCAGAGAGGGCCAAATTGTCTGGGGCATTTGAAGGGGTTCCAGGAGGCAGTGAGGACCAGCATCACTTTTCCCCGCTGGCACCTTTGCTGTGGCAGCAAAAGCTGGACGTTTGTCTTTTTTGCTCCAAACAGCGCCGAAAGTGAAAAAAAGGTGCTTTTGAGGCTAGAGTTTGCAGGAAAACAGAGAGGGCCAAATTGTCTGGGGCATTTGAAGGTGTTCCAGGAGGCAGTGAGGACCAGCATCACTTTTCCCCGCTGGCACCTTTGCTGTGGCAGCAAAAGCTGGACGTTTGTCTTTTTTGCTCCAAACAGCGCCGAAAGTGAAAAAAGGTGCTTTTGAGGCTAGAGTCCGCAGGAAAGCAGAGAGGGCCAAATTGTCTGGGGCATTTGAAGGGGTTCCAGGAGGCAGTGAGGACAAGCATCACTTTTCCCCGCTGGCACCTTTGCTGTGGCAGCAAAAGCTGGACGTTTGTCTTTTTTCCTCTGGAGGGCGCCGAAAGTGAAAAAAGGTGCTTTTGAGGCCAGAGTGCGCAGGAAAGCAGAGAGGGCCAAATTGTCTGGGGCATTTGAAGGGGTTCCAGGAGGCAGTGAGGACCAGCATCACTTTTCCCTGCTGGCACCTTTGCTGTGGCAGCAAAACCTGGACGTTTGTCTTTTTTCCTCCGGAGGGTGCCGAAAGTGAAAAAAGGTGCTTTTGAGGCTAGAGTCCGCAGGAAAGCAGAGAGGGCCAAATTGTCTGGGGCATTTGAAGGGGTTCCAGGAGGCAGTGAGGACCAGCATCACTTTTCCCCGCTGGCACCTTTGCTGTGGCAGCAAAAGCTGGACGTTTGTCTTTTTTGCTCCAAACAGCGCCGAAAGTGAAAAAAGCTGCTTTTGAGGCTAGAGTCCGCAGGAAAGCAGAGAGGGCCAAATTGTCTGGGGCATTTGAAGGGGTTCCAGGAGGCAGTGAGGACCAGCATCACTTTTCCCCGCTGGCACCTTTGCTGTGGCAGCAAAACCTGGACGTTTGTCTTTTTTGCTCCAAACAGCGCCGAAAGTGAAAAAAGCTGCTTTTGAGGCTAGAGTCCGCAGGAAAGCAGAGAGGGCCAAATTGTGTGGGGCATTTGAAGGGGTTCCAGGAGGCAGTGAGGACCAGCATCACTTTTCCCCGCTGGCACCTTTGCTGTGGCAGCAAAAGCTGGACGTTTGTCTTTTTTGCTCCAAACAGCGCCGAAAGTGAAAAAAGGTGCTTTTGAGGCTAGAGTCCGCAGGAAAGCAGAGAGGGCCAAATTGTCTGGGGCATTTGAAGGGGTTCCAGGAGGCAGTGAGGACCAGCATCACTTTTCCCCGCTGGCACCTTTGCTATGGCAGCAAAACCTGGACGTTTGTCTTTTTTACTCCAAACAGCGCCGAAAGTGAAAAACAGTGCTTTTGAGGCTAGAGTCCGCAGGAAAGCAGAGAGGGCCAAATTGTCTGGGGCATTTGAAGGGGTTCCAGGAGGCAGTGAGGACCAGCATCACTTTTCCCTGCTGGCACCTTTGCTGTGGCAGCAAAACCTGGACGTTTGTCTTTTTTCCTCCGGAGGGTGCCGAAAGTGAAAAAAGGTGCTTTTGAGGCTAGAGTCCGCATGAAAGCAGAGAGGGCCAAATTGTCTGGGGCATTTGAAGGGGTTCCAGGAGGCAGTGAGGACCAGCATCACTTTTCCCCGCTGGCACCTTTGCTGTGGCAGCAAAAGCTGGACGTTTGTCTTTTTTCCTCTGGAGGGCGCCGAAAGTGAAAAAAGGTGCTTTTGAGGATAGATTCCGCAGGAAAGCAGAGAGGGCCAAATTGTCTGGGGCATTTGAAGGGGTTCCAGGAGGCAGTGAGGACCAGCATCACTTTTCCCCGCTGGCACCTTTGCTGTGGCAGCAAAAGCTGGACGTTTGTCTTTTTTGCTCCGGAGGGTGCCGAAAGTGAAAAAAGCTGCTTTTGAGGCTAGAGTGCGCAGGAAAGCAGAGAGGGCTAAACTGTGTGGGGCATTTGAAGGAGTTCCAGGAGACAGTGAGGACTAGCATCACTTTTCCCCGCTGGCACCTTCGCTTTGGCAGCAAAAGCTGGACGTTTGTCTTTTTTCCTCCGGAGGGCGCCAAAAGTGAAAAAAGGTGCTTTTGAGGCTAGAGTCCGCAGGAAAGCAGAGAGGGCCAAATTGTCTGGGGCATTTGAAGGGGTTCCAGGAGGCAGTGAGGACCAGCATCACTTTTCCCCGCTGGCACCTTTGCTGTGGCAGCAAAAGCTGGACGTTTGTCTTTTTTGCTCCAAACAGCGTTGAAAGTGAAAAACGGTGCTTTTGAGGCTAGAGTGCGCAGGAAAGCAGAGAGGGCCAAATTGTCTGGGGCATTTGAAGGGGTTCCAGGAGGCAGTGAGGACCAGCATCACTTTTCCCCGCTGGCACCTTTGCTGTGGCAGCAAAAGCTGGACGTTTGTCTTTTTTGCTCCACACAGCGCCGAAAGTGAAAAAAGGTGCTTTTGAGGCTAGAGTTTGCAGGAAAGCAGAGAGGGCCAAATTGTCTGGGGCATTTGAAGGGGTTCCAGGAGGCAGTGAGGACCAGCATCACTTTTCCCCGCTGGCACCTTTGCTGTGGCAGCAAAAGCTGGACGTTTGTCTTTTTTTCTTCCGGAGGGCGCCAAAACTGAAAAAAGGTGCTTTTGAGGCTAGAGTGCACAGGAAAGCAGAGAGGGCCAAATTGTCTGGGGCATTTGAAGGGGTTCCAGGAGGCAGTGAGGACCAGCATCACTTTTCCCCGCTGGCACCTTTGCTGTGGCAGCAAAACCTGGACGTTTGTCTTTTTTGCTCCAAAAAGCGCCGAAAGTGAAAAAAGCTGCTTTTGAGGCTACAGTCCGCAGGAAAGCAGAGAGGGCCAAATTGTCTGGGGCATTTGAAGGGGTTCCAGGAGGCAGTGAGGACCAGCATCACTTTTCCCCGCTGGCACCTTTGCTGTGGCAGCAAAAGCTGGACGTTTGTCTTTTTTGCTCCAAACAGCGCCGAAAGTGAAAAAAGGTGCTTTTGAGGCTAGAGTGCGCAGGAAAGCAGAGAGGGCCAAATTGTCTGGGGCATTTGAAGGGGTTCCAGGAGGCAGTGAGGACCAGCATCACTTTTCCCCGCTGGCACCTTTGCTATGGCAGCAAAAGCTGGACGTTTGTCTTTTTTGCTCCACACAGCGCCGAAAGTGAAAAAAGGTGCTTTTGAGGCTAGAGTTTGCAGGAAAGCAGAGAGGGCCAAATTGTCTGGGGCATTTGAAGGGGTTCCAGGAGGCAGTGAGGACCAGCATCACTTTTCCCTGCTGGCACCTTTGCTGTGGCAGCAAAACCTGGACGTTTGTCTTTTTTCCTCCGGAGGGTGCCGAAAGTGAAAAAAGGTGCTTTTGAGGCTAGAGTCCGCAGGAAAGCAGAGAGGGCCAAATTGTCTGGGGCATTTGAAGGGGTTCCAGGAGGCAGTGAGGACCAGCATCACTTTTCCCCGCTGGCACCTTTGCTGTGGCAGCAAAAGCTGGACGTTTGTCTTTTTTGCTCCACACAGCGCCGAAAATGAAAAAAGGTGCTTTTGAGGCTAGAGTTTGCAGGAAAGCAGAGAGGGCCAAATTGTCTGGGGCATTTGAAGGGGTTCCAGGAGGCAGTGAGGACCAGCATCACTTTTCCCCGCTGGCACCTTTGCTGTGGCAGCAAAAGCTGGACGTTTGTCTTTTTTCCTCCGGAGGGCGCCAAAACTGAAAAAAGGTGCTTTTGAGGCTAGAGTCCGCAGGAAAGCAGAGAGGGCCAAATTGTCTGGGGCATTTGAAGGGGTTCCAGGAGGCAGTGAGGACCAGCATCACTTTTCCCCGCTGGCACCTTTGCTGTGGCAGCAAAAGCTGGACGTTTGTCTTTTTTGCTCCAAACAGCGCCGAAAGTGAAAAAAGCTGCTTTTGAGGCTAGAGTCCGCAGGAAAGCAGAGAGGGCCAAATTGTCTGGGGCATTTGAAGGGGTTCCAGGAGGCAGTGAGGACCAGCATCACTTTTCCCCGCTGGCACCTTTGCTGTGGCAGCAAAAGCTGGACGTTTGTCTTTTTTGCTCCAAACAGCGCCGAAAGTGAAAAAAGGTGCTTTTGAGGCTAGAGTGCGCAGGAAAGCAGAGAGGGCCAAATTGTCTGGGGCATTTGAAGGGGTTCCAGGAGGCAGTGAGGACCAGCATCACTTTTCCCCGCTGGCACCTTTGCTGTGGCAGCAAAACCTGGACGTTTGTCTTTTTTCCTCCGGAGGGTGCCGAAAGTGAAAAAAGGTGCTTTTGAGGCTAGAGTTTGCAGGAAAGCAGAGAGGGCCAAATTGTCTGGGGCATTTGAAGGGGTTCCAGGAGGCAGTGAGGACCAGCATCACTTTTCCCCGCTGGCACCTTTGCTGTGGCAGCAAAAGCTGGACGTTTGTCTTTTTTGCTCCAAACAGCGCCGAAAGTGAAAAAAGGTGCTTTTGAGGCTAGAGTCCGCAGGAAAGCAGAGAGGGCCAAATTGTCTGGGGCATTTGAAGGGGTTCCAGGAGGCAGTGAGGACCAGCATCACTTTTCCCCGCTGGCACCTTTGCTGTGGCAGCAAAAGCTGGACGTTTGTCTTTTTTGCTCTAAACAGCGCCGAAAGTGAAAAAAGCTGCTTTTGAGGCTAGAGTCCGCAGGAAAGCAGAGAGGGCCAAATTGTCTGGGGCATTTGAAGGGGTTCCAGGAGGCAGTGAGGACCAGCATCACTTTTCCCCGCTGGCACCTTTGCTGTGGCAGCAAAACCTGGACGTTTGTCTTTTTTGCTCCAAACAGCGCCGAAAGTGAAAAAAGCTGCTTTTGAGGCTAGAGTCCGCAGGAAAGCAGAGAGGGCCAAATTGTGTGGGGCATTTGAAGGGGTTCCAGGAGGCAGTGAGGACCAGCATCACTTTTCCCCGCTGGCACCTTTGCTGTGGCAGCAAAAGCTGGACGTTTGTCTTTTTTGCTCCAAACAGCGCCGAAAGTGAAAAAAGCTGCTTTTGAGGCTAGAGTCCGCAGGAAAGCAGAGAGGGCCAAATTGTCTGGGGCATTTGAAGGGGTTCCAGGAGGCAGTGAGGACAAGCATCACTTTTCCCCGCTGGCACCTTTGCTATGGCAGCAAAACCTGGACGTTTGTCTTTTTTACTCCAAACAGCGCCGAAAGTGAAAAACAGTGCTTTTGAGGCTAGAGTCCGCAGGAAAGCAGAGAGGGCCAAATTGTCTGGGGCATTTGAAGGGGTTCCAGGAGGCAGTGAGGTCCAGCATCACTTTTCCCCGCTGGCACCTTTGCTGTGGCAGCAAAAGCTGGACGTTTGTCTTTTTTCCTCCGGAGGGTGCCGAAAGTGAAAAAAGGTGCTTTTGAGGCTAGAGTCTGCAGGAAAGCAGAGAGGGCCAAATTGTCTGGGGCATTTGAAGGGGTTCCAGGAGGCAGTGAGGACCAGCATCACTTTTCCCCGCTGGCACCTTTGCTGTGGCAGCAAAAGCTGGACGTTTGTCTTTTTTGCTCCAAACAGCGCCGAAAGTGAAAAAAGGTGCTTTTGAGGCTAGAGTCCGCAGGAAAGCAGAGAGGGCCAAATTGTCTGGGGCATTTGAAGGGGTTCCAGGAGGCAGTGAGGACCAGCATCACTTTTCCCCGCTGGCACCTTTGCTGTGGCAGCAAAAGCTGGACGTTTGTCTTTTTTGCTCCAAAAAGCGCCGAAAGTGAAAAAAGGTGCTTTTGAGGCTAGAGTTTGCAGGAAAGCAGAGAGGGCCAAATTGTCTGGGGCATTTGAAGGGGTTCCAGGAGGCAGTGAGGACAAGCATCACTTTTCCCCGCTGGCACCTTTGCTATGGCAGCAAAACCTGGACGTTTGTCTTTTTTGCTCCGGAGGGTGCCGAAAGTGAAAAAAGCTGCTTTTGAGGCTAGAGTGCGCAGGAAAGCAGAGAGGGCCAAATTGTCTGGGGCATTTGAAGGGGTTCCAGGAGGCAGTGAGGACCAGCATCACTTTTCCCCGCTGGCACCTTTGCTGTGGCAGCAAAAGCTGGACGTTTGTCTTTTTTGCTCCGGAGGGTGCCGAAAGTGAAAAAAGCTGCTTTTGAGGCTAGAGTGCGCAGGAAAGCAGAGAGGGCCAAATTGTCTGGGGCATTTGAAGGGGTTCCAGGAGGCAGTGAGGACCAGCATCACTTTTCCCCGCTGGCACCTTTGCCGTGGCAGCAAAACCTGGACGTTTGTCTTTTTTGCTCCAAAAAGCGCCGAAAGTGAAAAAAGCTGCTTTTGAGGCTACAGTCCGCAGGAAAGCAGAGAGGGCCAAATTGTCTGGGGCATTTGAAGGGGTTCCAGGAGGCAGTGAGGACCAGCATCACTTTTCCCCGCTGGCACCTTTGCTGTGGCAGCAAAAGCTGGACGTTTGTCTTTTTTGCTCCAAACAGCGCCGAAAGTGAAAAAAGCTGCTTTTGAGGCTAGAGTTTGCAGGAAAGCAGAGAGGGCCAAATTGTCTGGGGCATTTGAAGGGGTTCCAGGAGGCAGTGAGGACCAGCATCACTTTTCCCCGCTGGCACCTTTGCTATGGCAGCAAAAGCTGGACGTTTGTCTTTTTTGCTCCACACAGCGCCGAAAGTGAAAAAAGGTGCTTTTGAGGCTAGAGTTTGCAGGAAAGCAGAGAGGGCCAAATTGTCTGGGGCATTTGAAGGGGTTCCAGGAGGCAGTGAGGACCAGCATCACTTTTCCCTGCTGGCACCTTTGCTGTGGCAGCAAAACCTGGACGTTTGTCTTTTTTCCTCCGGAGGGTGCCGAAAGTGAAAAAAGGTGCTTTTGAGGCTAGAGTCCGCAGGAAAGCAGAGAGGGCCAAATTGTCTGGGGCATTTGAAGGGGTTCCAGGAGGCAGTGAGGACCAGCATCACTTTTCCCCGCTGGCACCTTTGCTGTGGCAGCAAAAGCTGGACGTTTGTCTTTTTTGCTCCACACAGCGCCGAAAATGAAAAAAGGTGCTTTTGAGGCTAGAGTTTGCAGGAAAGCAGAGAGGGCCAATTTGTCTGGGGCATTTGAAGGGGTTCCAGGAGGCAGTGAGGACCAGCATCACTTTTCCCCGCTGGCACCTTTGCTGTGGCAGCAAAAGCTGGACGTTTGTCTTTTTTCCTCCGGAGGGCGCCAAAACTGAAAAAAGGTGCTTTTGAGGCTAGAGTCCGCAGGAAAGCAGAGAGGGCCAAATTGTCTGGGGCATTTGAAGGGGTTCCAGGAGGCAGTGAGGACCAGCATCACTTTTCCCCGCTGGCACCTTTGCTGTGGCAGCAAAAGCTGGACGTTTGTCTTTTTTGCTCCAAACAGCGCCGAAAGTGAAAAAAGCTGCTTTTGAGGCTAGAGTCCGCAGGAAAGCAGAGAGGGCCAAATTGTCTGGGGCATTTGAAGGGGTTCCAGGAGGCAGTGAGGACCAGCATCACTTTTCCCCGCTGGCACCTTTGCTGTGGCAGCAAAAGCTGGACGTTTGTCTTTTTTGCTCCAAACAGCGCCGAAAGTGAAAAAAGGTGCTTTTGAGGCTAGAGTGCGCAGGAAAGCAGAGAGGGCCAAATTGTCTGGGGCATTTGAAGGGGTTCCAGGAGGCAGTGAGGACCAGCATCACTTTTCCCCGCTGGCACCTTTGCTGTGGCAGCAAAACCTGGACGTTTGTCTTTTTTCCTCCGGAGGGTGCCGAAAGTGAAAAAAGGTGCTTTTGAGGCTAGAGTTTGCAGGAAAGCAGAGAGGGCCAAATTGTCTGGGGCATTTGAAGGGGTTCCAGGAGGCAGTGAGGACCAGCATCACTTTTCCCCGCTGGCACCTTTGCTGTGGCAGCAAAAGCTGGACGTTTGTCTTTTTTGCTCCAAACAGCGCCGAAAGTGAAAAAAGGTGCTTTTGAGGCTAGAGTCCGCAGGAAAGCAGAGAGGGCCAAATTGTCTGGGGCATTTGAAGGGGTTCCAGGAGGCAGTGAGGACCAGCATCACTTTTCCCCGCTGGCACCTTTGCTGTGGCAGCAAAAGCTGGACGTTTGTCTTTTTTGCTCCAAACAGCGCCGAAAGTGAAAAAAGCTGCTTTTGAGGCTAGAGTCCGCAGGAAAGCAGAGAGGGCCAAATTGTCTGGGGCATTTGAAGGGGTTCCAGGAGGCAGTGAGGACCAGCATCACTTTTCCCCGCTGGCACCTTTGCTGTGGCAGCAAAACCTGGACGTTTGTCTTTTTTGCTCCAAACAGCGCCGAAAGTGAAAAAAGCTGCTTTTGAGGCTAGAGTCCGCAGGAAAGCAGAGAGGGCCAAATTGTGTGGGGCATTTGAAGGGGTTCCAGGAGGCAGTGAGGACCAGCATCACTTTTCCCCGCTGGCACCTTTGCTGTGGCAGCAAAAGCTGGACGTTTGTCTTTTTTGCTCCAAACAGCGCCGAAAGTGAAAAAAGGTGCTTTTGAGGCTAGAGTGCGCAGGAAAGCAGAGAGGGCCAAATTGTCTGGGGCATTTGAAGGGGTTCCAGGAGGCAGTGAGGACAAGCATCACTTTTCCCCGCTGGCACCTTTGCTATGGCAGCAAAACCTGGACGTTTGTCTTTTTTACTCCAAACAGCGCCGAAAGTGAAAAACAGTGCTTTTGAGGCTAGAGTCCGCAGGAAAGCAGAGAGGGCCAAATTGTCTGGGGCATTTGAAGGGGTTCCAGGAGGCAGTGAGGTCCAGCATCACTTTTCCCCGCTGGCACCTTTGCTGTGGCAGCAAAAGCTGGACGTTTGTCTTTTTTCCTCCGGAGGGTGCCGAAAGTGAAAAAAGGTGCTTTTGAGGCTAGAGTCTGCAGGAAAGCAGAGAGGGCCAAATTGTCTGGGGCATTTGAAGGGGTTCCAGGAGGCAGTGAGGACCAGCATCACTTTTCCCCGCTGGCACCTTTGCTGTGGCAGCAAAAGCTGGACGTTTGTCTTTTTTGCTCCAAACAGCGCCGAAAGTGAAAAAAGCTGCTTTTGAGGCTAGAGTCCGCAGGAAAGCAGAGAGGGCCAAATTGTCTGGGGCATTTGAAGGGGTTCCAGGAGGCAGTGAGGACCAGCATCACTTTTCCCCGCTGGCACCTTTGCTGTGGCAGCAAAAGCTGGACGTTTGTCTTTTTTGCTCCAAAAAGCGCCGAAAGTGAAAAAAGGTGCTTTTGAGGCTAGAGTTTGCAGGAAAGCAGAGAGGGCCAAATTGTCTGGGGCATTTGAAGGGGTTCCAGGAGGCAGTGAGGACCAGCATCACTTTTCCCCGCTGGCACCTTTGCTGTGGCAGCAAAAGCTGGACGTTTGTCTTTTTTCCTCCGGAGGGTGCCGAAAGTGAAAAAAGGTGCTTTTGAGGCTAGAGTTTGCAGGAAAGCAGAGAGGGCCAAATTGTCTGGGGCATTTGAAGGGGTTCCAGGAGGCAGTGAGGACCAGCATCACTTTTCCCCGCTGGCACCTTTGCTGTGGCAGCAAAAGCTGGACGTTTGTCTTTTTTGCTCCAAACAGCGCCGAAAGTGAAAAAAGGTGCTTTTGAGGCTAGAGTCCGCAGGAAAGCAGAGAGGGCCAAATTGTCTGGGGCATTTGAAGGGGTTCCAGGAGGCAGTGAGGACCAGCATCACTTTTCCCCGCTGGCACCTTTGCTGTGGCAGCAAAAGCTGGACGTTTGTCTTTTTTGCTCCAAACAGCGCCGAAAGTGAAAAAAGCTGCTTTTGAGGCTAGAGTCCGCAGGAAAGCAGAGAGGGCTAAACTGTGTGGGGCATTTGAAGGAGTTCCAGGAGACAGTGAGGACTAGCATCACTTTTCCCCGCTGGCACCTTCGCTGTGGCAGCAAAAGCTGGACGTTTGTCTTTTTTCCTCCGGAGGGCGCCAAAAGTGAAAAAAGGTGCTTTTGAGGCTAGAGTCCGCAGGAAAGCAGAGAGGGCCAAATTGTCTGGGGCATTTGAAGGGGTTCCAGGAGGCAGTGAGGACCAGCATCGCTTTTCCCCGCTGGCACCTTTGCTGTGGCAGCAAAAGCTGGACGTTTGTCTTTTTTGCTCCAAACAGCGTTGAAAGTGAAAAACGGTGCTTTTGAGGCTAGAGTGCGCAGGAAAGCAGAGAGGGCCAAATTGTCTGGGGCATTTGAAGGGGTTCCAGGAGGCAGTGAGGACCAGCATCACTTTTCCCCGCTGGCACCTTTGCTGTGGCAGCAAAAGCTGGACGTTTGTCTTTTTTGCTCCACACAGCGCCGAAAGTGAAAAAAGGTGCTTTTGAGGCTAGAGTTTGCAGGAAAGCAGAGAGGGCCAAATTGTCTGGGGCATTTGAAGGGGTTCCAGGAGGCAGTGAGGACCAGCATCACTTTTCCCCGCTGGCACCTTTGCTGTGGCAGCAAAACCTGGACGTTTGTCTTTTTTCCTCCGGAGGGTGCCGAAAGTGAAAAAAGGTGCTTTTGAGGCTAGAGTTTGCAGGAAAGCAGAGAGGGCCAAATTGTCTGGGGCATTTGAAGGGGTTCCAGGAGGCAGTGAGGACCAGCATCACTTTTCCCCGCTGGCACCTTTGCTGTGGCAGCAAAAGCTGGACGTTTGTCTTTTTTGCTCCAAACAGCGCCGAAAGTGAAAAAAGGTGCTTTTGAGGCTAGAGTCCGCAGGAAAGCAGAGAGGGCCAAATTGTCTGGGGCATTTGAAGGGGTTCCAGGAGGCAGTGAGGACCAGCATCACTTTTCCCCGCTGGCACCTTTGCTGTGGCAGCAAAAGCTGGACGTTTGTCTTTTTTGCTCCAAACAGCGCCGAAAGTGAAAAAAGCTGCTTTTGAGGCTAGAGTCCGCAGGAAAGCAGAGAGGGCCAAATTGTCTGGGGCATTTGAAGGGGTTCCAGGAGGCAGTGAGGACCAGCATCACTTTTCCCCGCTGGCACCTTTGCTGTGGCAGCAAAACCTGGACGTTTGTCTTTTTTGCTCCAAACAGCGCCGAAAGTGAAAAAAGCTGCTTTTGAGGCTAGAGTCCGCAGGAAAGCAGAGAGGGCCAAATTGTGTGGGGCATTTGAAGGGGTTCCAGGAGGCAGTGAGGACCAGCATCACTTTTCCCCGCTGGCACCTTTGCTGTGGCAGCAAAAGCTGGACGTTTGTCTTTTTTGCTCCAAACAGAACCGAAAGTGAAAAAAGGTGCTTTTGAGGCTAGAGTGCGCAGGAAAGCAGAGAGGGCCAAATTGTCTGGGGCATTTGAAGGGGTTCCAGGAGGCAGTGAGGACAAGCATCACTTTTCCCCGCTGGCACCTTTGCTATGGCAGCAAAACCTGGACGTTTGTCTTTTTTACTCCAAACAGCGCCGAAAGTGAAAAACAGTGCTTTTGAGGCTAGAGTTTGCAGGAAAGCAGAGAGGGCCAAATTGTCTGGGGCATTTGAAGGGGTTCCAGGAGGCAGTGAGGTCCAGCATCACTTTTCCCCGCTGGCACCTTTGCTGTGGCAGCAAAAGCTGGACGTTTGTCTTTTTTCCTCCGGAGGGTGCCGAAAGTGAAAAAAGGTGCTTTTGAGGCTAGAGTCTGCAGGAAAGCAGAGAGGGCCAAATTCTCTGGGGCATTTGAAGGGGTTCCAGGAGGCAGTGAGGACAAGCATCACTTTTCCCCGCTGGCACCTTTGCTGTGGCAGCAAAAGCTGGACGTTTGTCTTTTTTGCTCCAAACAGCGCCGAAAGTGAAAAAAGCTGCTTTTGAGGCTAGAGTCCGCAGGAAAGCAGAGAGGGCCAAATTGTCTGGGGCATTTGAAGGGGTTCCAGGAGGCAGTGAGGACCAGCATCACTTTTCCCCGCTGGCACCTTTGCTGTGGCAGCAAAAGCTGGACGTTTGTCTTTTTTGCTCCAAAAAGCGCCGAAAGTGAAAAAAGGTGCTTTTGAGGCTAGAGTTTGCAGGAAAGCAGAGAGGGCCAAATTGTCTGGGGCATTTGAAGGGGTTCCAGGAGGCAGTGAGGACCAGCATCACTTTTCCCCGCTGGCACCTTTGCTGTGGCAGCAAAAGCTGGACGTTTGTCTTTTTTCCTCCGGAGGGTGCCGAAAGTGAAAAAAGGTGCTTTTGAGGCTAGAGTCCGCAGGAAAGCAGAGAGGGCCAAATTGTCTGGGGCATTTGAAGGGGTTCCAGGAGGCAGTGAGGACAAGCATCACTTTTCCCCGCTGGCACCTTTGCTGTGGCAGCAAAAGCTGGACGTTTGTCTTTTTTCCTCTGGAGGGCGCCGAAAGTGAAAAAAGGTGCTTTTGAGGATAGATTCCGCAGGAAAGCAGAGAGGGCCAAATTGTCTGGGGCATTTGAAGGGGTTCCAGGAGGCAGTGAGGACCAGCATCACTTTTCCCCGCTGGCACCTTTGCTGTGGCAGCAAAAGCTGGACGTTTGTCTTTTTTGCTCCGGAGGGTGCCGAAAGTGAAAAAAGCTGCTTTTGAGGCTAGAGTGCGCAGGAAAGCAGAGAGGGCCAAATTGTCTGGGGCATTTGAAGGGGTTCCAGGAGGCAGTGAGGACCAGCAT
The DNA here is from genome assembly GCF_965231255.1 of Vanellus vanellus. Taxonomy (NCBI): domain Eukaryota; kingdom Metazoa; phylum Chordata; class Aves; order Charadriiformes; family Charadriidae; genus Vanellus; species Vanellus vanellus. Next base: position 15,606 of record NW_028126653.1, read on the forward strand.
CACTTTTCCCCGCTGGCACCTTTGCCGTGGCAGCAAAACCTGGACGTTTGTCTTTTTTGCTCCAAAAAGCGCCGAAAGTGAAAAAAGCTGCTTTTGAGGCTACAGTCCGCAGGAAAGCAGAGAGGGCCAAATTGTCTGGGGCATTTGAAGGGGTTCCAGGAGGCAGTGAGGACCAGCATCACTTTTCCCCGCTGGCACCTTTGCTGTGGCAGCAAAAGCTGGACGTTTGTCTTTTTTGCTCCAAACAGCGCCGAAAGTGAAAAAAGGTGCTTTTGAGGCTAGAGTGCGCAGGAAAGCAGAGAGGGCCAAATTGTCTGGGGCATTTGAAGGGGTTCCAGGAGGCAGTGAGGACCAGCATCACTTTTCCCCGCTGGCACCTTTGCTATGGCAGCAAAAGCTGGACGTTTGTCTTTTTTGCTCCACACAGCGCCGAAAGTGAAAAAAGGTGCTTTTGAGGCTAGAGTTTGCAGGAAAGCAGAGAGGGCCAAATTGTCTGGGGCATTTGAAGGGGTTCCAGGAGGCAGTGAGGACCAGCATCACTTTTCCCTGCTGGCACCTTTGCTGTGGCAGCAAAACCTGGACGTTTGTCTTTTTTCCTCCGGAGGGTGCCGAAAGTGAAAAAAGGTGCTTTTGAGGCTAGAGTCCGCAGGAAAGCAGAGAGGGCCAAATTGTCTGGGGCATTTGAAGGGGTTCCAGGAGGCAGTGAGGACCAGCATCACTTTTCCCCGCTGGCACCTTTGCTGTGGCAGCAAAAGCTGGACGTTTGTCTTTTTTGCTCCACACAGCGCCGAAAATGAAAAAAGGTGCTTTTGAGGCTAGAGTTTGCAGGAAAGCAGAGAGGGCCAAATTGTCTGGGGCATTTGAAGGGGTTCCAGGAGGCAGTGAGGACCAGCATCACTTTTCCCCGCTGGCACCTTTGCTGTGGCAGCAAAAGCTGGACGTTTGTCTTTTTTCCTCCGGAGGGCGCCAAAACTGAAAAAAGGTGCTTTTGAGGCTAGAGTCCGCAGGAAAGCAGAGAGGGCCAAATTGTCTGGGGCATTTGAAGGGGTTCCAGGAGGCAGTGAGGACCAGCATCACTTTTCCCCGCTGGCACCTTTGCTGTGGCAGCAAAAGCTGGACGTTTGTCTTTTTTGCTCCAAACAGCGCCGAAAGTGAAAAAAGCTGCTTTTGAGGCTAGAGTCCGCAGGAAAGCAGAGAGGGCCAAATTGTCTGGGGCATTTGAAGGGGTTCCAGGAGGCAGTGAGGACCAGCATCACTTTTCCCCGCTGGCACCTTTGCTGTGGCAGCAAAAGCTGGACGTTTGTCTTTTTTGCTCCAAACAGCGCCGAAAGTGAAAAAAGGTGCTTTTGAGGCTAGAGTGCGCAGGAAAGCAGAGAGGGCCAAATTGTCTGGGGCATTTGAAGGGGTTCCAGGAGGCAGTGAGGACCAGCATCACTTTTCCCCGCTGGCACCTTTGCTGTGGCAGCAAAACCTGGACGTTTGTCTTTTTTCCTCCGGAGGGTGCCGAAAGTGAAAAAAGGTGCTTTTGAGGCTAGAGTTTGCAGGAAAGCAGAGAGGGCCAAATTGTCTGGGGCATTTGAAGGGGTTCCAGGAGGCAGTGAGGACCAGCATCACTTTTCCCCGCTGGCACCTTTGCTGTGGCAGCAAAAGCTGGACGTTTGTCTTTTTTGCTCCAAACAGCGCCGAAAGTGAAAAAAGGTGCTTTTGAGGCTAGAGTCCGCAGGAAAGCAGAGAGGGCCAAATTGTCTGGGGCATTTGAAGGGGTTCCAGGAGGCAGTGAGGACCAGCATCACTTTTCCCCGCTGGCACCTTTGCTGTGGCAGCAAAAGCTGGACGTTTGTCTTTTTTGCTCCAAACAGCGCCGAAAGTGAAAAAAGCTGCTTTTGAGGCTAGAGTCCGCAGGAAAGCAGAGAGGGCCAAATTGTCTGGGGCATTTGAAGGGGTTCCAGGAGGCAGTGAGGACCAGCATCACTTTTCCCCGCTGGCACCTTTGCTGTGGCAGCAAAACCTGGACGTTTGTCTTTTTTGCTCCAAACAGCGCCGAAAGTGAAAAAAGCTGCTTTTGAGGCTAGAGTCCGCAGGAAAGCAGAGAGGGCCAAATTGTGTGGGGCATTTGAAGGGGTTCCAGGAGGCAGTGAGGACCAGCATCACTTTTCCCCGCTGGCACCTTTGCTGTGGCAGCAAAAGCTGGACGTTTGTCTTTTTTGCTCCAAACAGCGCCGAAAGTGAAAAAAGGTGCTTTTGAGGCTAGAGTGCGCAGGAAAGCAGAGAGGGCCAAATTGTCTGGGGCATTTGAAGGGGTTCCAGGAGGCAGTGAGGACAAGCATCACTTTTCCCCGCTGGCACCTTTGCTATGGCAGCAAAACCTGGACGTTTGTCTTTTTTACTCCAAACAGCGCCGAAAGTGAAAAACAGTGCTTTTGAGGCTAGAGTCCGCAGGAAAGCAGAGAGGGCCAAATTGTCTGGGGCATTTGAAGGGGTTCCAGGAGGCAGTGAGGTCCAGCATCACTTTTCCCCGCTGGCACCTTTGCTGTGGCAGCAAAAGCTGGACGTTTGTCTTTTTTCCTCCGGAGGGTGCCGAAAGTGAAAAAAGGTGCTTTTGAGGCTAGAGTCCGCAGGAAAGCAGAGAGGGCCAAATTGTCTGGGGCATTTGAAGGGGTTCCAGGAGGCAGTGAGGACCAGCATCACTTTTCCCCGCTGGCACCTTTGCTGTGGCAGCAAAAGCTGGACGTTTGTCTTTTTTGCTCCAAACAGCGCCGAAAGTGAAAAAAGCTGCTTTTGAGGCTAGAGTCCGCAGGAAAGCAGAGAGGGCCAAATTGTCTGGGGCATTTGAAGGGGTTCCAGGAGGCAGTGAGGACCAGCATCACTTTTCCCCGCTGGCACCTTTGCTGTGGCAGCAAAAGCTGGACGTTTGTCTTTTTTGCTCCAAAAAGCGCCGAAAGTGAAAAAAGGTGCTTTTGAGGCTAGAGTTTGCAGGAAAGCAGAGAGGGCCAAATTGTCTGGGGCATTTGAAGGGGTTCCAGGAGGCAGTGAGGACCAGCATCACTTTTCCCCGCTGGCACCTTTGCTGTGGCAGCAAAAGCTGGACGTTTGTCTTTTTTCCTCCGGAGGGTGCCGAAAGTGAAAAAAGGTGCTTTTGAGGCTAGAGTCCGCAGGAAAGCAGAGAGGGCCAAATTGTCTGGGGCATTTGAAGGGGTTCCAGGAGGCAGTGAGGACAAGCATCACTTTTCCCCGCTGGCACCTTTGCTGTGGCAGCAAAAGCTGGACGTTTGTCTTTTTTCCTCTGGAGGGCGCCGAAAGTGAAAAAAGGTGCTTTTGAGGATAGATTCCGCAGGAAAGCAGAGAGGGCCAAATTGTCTGGGGCATTTGAAGGGGTTCCAGGAGGCAGTGAGGACCAGCATCACTTTTCCCCGCTGGCACCTTTGCTGTGGCAGCAAAAGCTGGACGTTTGTCTTTTTTGCTCCGGAGGGTGCCGAAAGTGAAAAAAGCTGCTTTTGAGGCTAGAGTGCGCAGGAAAGCAGAGAGGGCTAAACTGTGTGGGGCATTTGAAGGAGTTCCAGGAGACAGTGAGGACTAGCATCACTTTTCCCCGCTGGCACCTTCGCTGTGGCAGCAAAAGCTGGACGTTTGTCTTTTTTCCTCCGGAGGGCGCCAAAAGTGAAAAAAGGTGCTTTTGAGGCTAGAGTCCGCAGGAAAGCAGAGAGGGCCAAATTGTCTGGGGCATTTGAAGGGGTTCCAGGAGGCAGTGAGGACCAGCATCACTTTTCCCCGCTGGCACCTTTGCTGTGGCAGCAAAAGCTGGACGTTTGTCTTTTTTGCTCCAAACAGCGTTGAAAGTGAAAAACGGTGCTTTTGAGGCTAGAGTGCGCAGGAAAGCAGAGAGGGCCAAATTGTCTGGGGCATTTGAAGGGGTTCCAGGAGGCAGTGAGGACCAGCATCACTTTTCCCCGCTGGCACCTTTGCTGTGGCAGCAAAAGCTGGACGTTTGTCTTTTTTGCTCCACACAGCGCCGAAAGTGAAAAAAGCTGCTTTTGAGGCTAGAGTCCGCAGGAAAGCAGAGAGGGCCAAATTGTCTGGGGCATTTGAAGGGGTTCCAGGAGGCAGTGAGGACCAGCATCACTTTTCCCCGCTGGCACCTTTGCTGTGGCAGCAAAAGCTGGACGTTTGTCTTTTTTTCTTCCGGAGGGCGCCAAAACTGAAAAAAGGTGCTTTTGAGGCTAGAGTGCGCAGGAAAGCAGAGAGGGCCAAATTGTCTGGGGCATTTGAAGGGGTTCCAGGAGGCAGTGAGGACCAGCATCACTTTTCCCCGCTGGCACCTTTGCCGTGGCAGCAAAACCTGGACGTTTGTCTTTTTTGCTCCAAAAAGCGCCGAAAGTGAAAAAAGCTGCTTTTGAGGCTACAGTCCGCAGGAAAGCAGAGAGGGCCAAATTGTCTGGGGCATTTGAAGGGGTTCCAGGAGGCAGTGAGGACCAGCATCACTTTTCCCCGCTGGCACCTTTGCTGTGGCAGCAAAAGCTGGACGTTTGTCTTTTTTGCTCCAAACAGCGCCGAAAGTGAAAAAAGGTGCTTTTGAGGCTAGAGTGCGCAGGAAAGCAGAGAGGGCCAAATTGTCTGGGGCATTTGAAGGGGTTCCAGGAGGCAGTGAGGACCAGCATCACTTTTCCCCGCTGGCACCTTTGCTATGGCAGCAAAAGCTGGACGTTTGTCTTTTTTGCTCCACACAGCGCCGAAAGTGAAAAAAGGTGCTTTTGAGGCTAGAGTTTGCAGGAAAGCAGAGAGGGCCAAATTGTCTGGGGCATTTGAAGGGGTTCCAGGAGGCAGTGAGGACCAGCATCACTTTTCCCTGCTGGCACCTTTGCTGTGGCAGCAAAACCTGGACGTTTGTCTTTTTTCCTCCGGAGGGTGCCGAAAGTGAAAAAAGGTGCTTTTGAGGCTAGAGTTTGCAGGAAAGCAGAGAGGGCCAAATTGTCTGGGGCATTTGAAGGGGTTCCAGGAGGCAGTGAGGACCAGCATCACTTTTCCCCGCTGGCACCTTTGCTGTGGCAGCAAAAGCTGGACGTTTGTCTTTTTTCCTCCGGAGGGCGCCAAAACTGAAAAAAGGTGCTTTTGAGGCTAGAGTCCGCAGGAAAGCAGAGAGGGCCAAATTGTCTGGGGCATTTGAAGGGGTTCCAGGAGGCAGTGAGGACCAGCATCACTTTTCCCCGCTGGCACCTTTGCCGTGGCAGCAAAACCTGGACGTTTGTCTTTTTTGCTCCAAACAGCGCCGAAAGTGAAAAAAGCTGCTTTTGAGGCTAGAGTCCGCAGGAAAGCAGAGAGGGCCAAATTGTCTGGGGCATTTGAAGGGGTTCCAGGAGGCAGTGAGGACCAGCATCACTTTTCCCCGCTGGCACCTTTGCTGTGGCAGCAAAAGCTGGACGTTTGTCTTTTTTGCTCCAAACAGCGCCGAAAGTGAAAAAAGGTGCTTTTGAGGCTAGAGTGCGCAGGAAAGCAGAGAGGGCCAAATTGTCTGGGGCATTTGAAGGGGTTCCAGGAGGCAGTGAGGACCAGCATCACTTTTCCCCGCTGGCACCTTTGCTGTGGCAGCAAAACCTGGACGTTTGTCTTTTTTGCTCCGGAGGGTGCCGAAAGTGAAAAAAGGTGCTTTTGAGGCTAGAGTTTGCAGGAAAGCAGAGAGGGCCAAATTGTCTGGGGCATTTGAAGGGGTTCCAGGAGGCAGTGAGGACCAGCATCACTTTTCCCCGCTGGCACCTTTGCTGTGGCAGCAAAAGCTGGACGTTTGTCTTTTTTGCTCCAAACAGCGCCGAAAGTGAAAAAAGGTGCTTTTGAGCCTAGAGTGCGCAGGAAAGCAGAGAGGGCCAAATTGTCTGGGGCATTTGAAGGGGTTCCAGGAGGCAGTGAGGACCAGCATCACTTTTCCCCGCTAACACCTTTGCTGTGGCAGCAAAAGCTGGACGTTTGTCTTTTTTCCTCCGGAGGGTGCCGAAAGTGAAAAAAGGTGCTTTTGAGGCTAGAGTCCGCAGGAAAGCAGAGAGGGCCAAATTGTCTGGGGCATTTGAAGGGGTTCCAGGAGGCAGTGAGGACCAGCATCACTTTTCCCTGCTGGCACCTTTGCTGTGGCAGCAAAACCTCGACGTTTGTCTTTTTTCCTCCGGAGGGTGCCGAAAGTGAAAAAAGGTGCTTTTGAGGATAGAGTCCGCAGGAAAGCAGAGAGGGCCAAATTGTCTGGGGCATTTGAAGGGGTTCCAGGAGGCAGTGAGGACCAGCATCACTTTTCCCCGCTGGCACCTTTGCTGTGGCAGCAAAAGCTGGACGTTTGTCTTTTTTACTCCAAACAGCGCCGAAAGTGAAAAAAGGTGCTTTTGAGGCTAGAGTCCGCAGGAAAGCAGAGAGGGCCAAATTGTCTGGGGCATTTGAAGGGGTTCCAGGAGGCAGTGAGGACCAGCATCACTTTTCCCCGCTGGCACCTTTGCTGTGGCAGCAAAAGCTGGACGTTTGTCTTTTTTGCTCCAAACAGCGTTGAAAGTGAAAAAAGCTGCTTTTGAGGCTAGAGTCCGCAGGAAAGCAGAGAGGGCCAAATTGTCTGGGGCATTTGAAGGGGTTCCAGGAGGCAGTGAGGACCAGCATCACTTTTCCCCGCTGGAACCTTTGCTGTGGCAGCAAAAGCTGGACGTTTGTCTTTTTTGCTCCAAACAGCGCCGAAAGTGAAAAAAGGTGCTTTTGAGGCTAGAGTCCGCAGGAAAGCAGAGAGGGCCAAATTGTCTGGGGCATTTGAAGGGGTTCCAGGAGGCAGTGAGGACCAGCATCACTTTTCCCCGCTGGCACCTTTGCTGTGGCAGCAAAAGCTGGACGTTTGTCTTTTTTGCTCCAAACAGCGCCGAAAGTGAAAAAAGGTGCTTTTGAGGCTAGAGTCCGCAGGAAAGCAGAGAGGGCCAAATTGTCTGGGGCATTTGAAGGGGTTCCAGGAGGCAGTGAGGACAAGCATCACTTTTCCCCGCTGGCACCTTTGCTGTGGCAGCAAAAGCTGGACGTTTGTCTTTTTTCCTCCGGAGGGTGCCGAAAGTGAAAAAAGGTGCTTTTGAGGATAGAGTCCGCAGAAAAGCAGAGAGGGCCAAATTGTCTGGGGCATTTGAAGGGGTTCCAGGAGGCAGTGAGGACCAGCATCACTTTTCCCCGCTGGCACCTTTGCTGTGGCAGCAAAAGCTGGACGTTTGTCTTTTTTAATCCAAACAGCGCCGAAAGTGAAAAAAGGTGCTTTTGAGGCTAGAGTTTGCAGGAAAGCAGAGAGGGCCAAATTGTCTGGGGCATTTGAAGGGGTTCCAGGAGGCAGTGAGGACCAGCATCACTTTTCCCCGCTGGCACCTTTGCTGTGGCAGCAAAAGCTGGACGTTTTTCTTTTTTGCTCCAAACAGCGCCGAAAGTGAAAAAAGGTGCTTTTGAGGCTAGAGTCCGCAGGAAAGCAGAGAGGGCCAAATTGTCTGGGGCATTTGAAGGGGTTCCAGGAGGCAGTGAGGACCAGCATCACTTTTCCCCGCTGGCACCTTTGCTGTGGCAGCAAAACCTGGACGTTTGTCTTTTTTGCTCCAAACAGCGCCGAAAGTGAAAAAAGGTGCTTTTGAGGCTAGAGTCCGCAGGAAAGCAGAGAGGGCCAAATTGTCTGGGGCATTTGAAGGGGTTCCAGGAGGCAGTGAGGACCAGCATCACTTTTCCCCGCTGGCACCTTTGCTGTGGCAGCAAAAGCTGGACGTTTGTCTTTTTTGCTCCAAACAGCGCCGAATGTGAAAAAAGGTGCTTTTGAGGCTAGAGTCCGCAGGAAAGCAGAGAGGGCCAAATTGTCTGGGGCATTTGAAGGGGTTCCAGGAGGCAGTGAGGACAAGCATCACTTTTCCCCGCTGGCACCTTTGCTGTGGCAGCAAAAGCTGGACGTTTGTCTTTTTTCCTCTGGAGGGCGCCGAAAGTGAAAAAAGGTGCTTTTGAGGATAGATTCCGCAGGAAAGCAGAGAGGGCCAAATTGTCTGGGGCATTTGAAGGGGTTCCAGGAGGCAGTGAGGACCAGCATCACTTTTCCCCGCTGGCACCTTTGCTGTGGCAGCAAAAGCTGGACGTTTGTCTTTTTTGCTCCAAACAGCGTTGAAAGTGAAAAACGGTGCTTTTGAGGCTAGAGTGCGCAGGAAAGCAGAGAGGGCCAAATTGTCTGGGGCATTTGAAGGGGTTCCAGGAGGCAGTGAGGACCAGCATCACTTTTCCCCGCTGGCACCTTTGCTGTCGCAGCAAAAGCTGGACGTTTGTCTTTTTTGCTCCACACAGCGCCGAAAGTGAAAAAAGGTGCTTTTGAGGCTAGAGTTTGCAGGAAAGCAGAGAGGGCCAAATTGTCTGGGGCATTTGAAGGGGTTCCAGGAGGCAGTGAGGACCAGCATCACTTTTCCCCGCTGGCACCTTTGCTGTGGCAGCAAAAGCTGGACGTTTGTCTTTTTTGCTCCGGAGGGCGCCAAAAGTGAAAAAAGGTGCTTTTGAGGCTAGAGTCCGCAGGAAAGCAGAGAGGGCCAAATTGTCTGGGGCATTTGAAGGGGTTCCAGGAGGCAGTGAGGACCAGCATCACTTTTCCCCGCTGGCACCTTTGCCGTGGCAGCAAAAGCTGGACGTTTGTCTTTTTTGCTCCAAAAAGCAGCGAAAGTAAAATAAGCTGCTTTTGAGGCTACAGTCCGCATGAAAGCAGAGAGGGCCAAATTGTCTGGGGCATTTGAAGGGGTTCCAGGAGGCAGTGAGGACCAGCATCACTTTTCCCCGCTGGCACCTTTGCTGTGGCAGCAAAAGCTGGACGTTTGTCTTTTTTGCTCCAAACAGCGCCGAAAGTGAAAAAAGCTGCTTTTGAGGCTAGAGTGCGCAGGAAAGCAGAGAGGGCCAAATTGTCTGGGGCATTTGAAGGGGTTCCAGGAGGCAGTGAGGACCAGCATCACTTTTCCCCGCTGGCACCTTTGCTGTGGCAGCAAAACCTGGACGTTTGTCTTTTTTCCTCCGGAGGGTGCCGAAAGTGAAAAAAGGTGCTTTTAAGGCTAGAGTTTGCAGGAAAGCAGAGAGGGCCAAATTGTCTGGGGCATTTGAAGGGGTTCCAGGAGGCAGTGAGGACCAGCATCACTTTTCCCCGCTGGCACCTTTGCTGTGGCAGCAAAAGCTGGACGTTTGTCTTTTTTCCTCCGGAGGGTGCCGAAAGTGAAAAAAGGTGCTTTTGAGGATAGAGTCCGCAGAAAAGCAGAGAGGGCCAAATTGTCTGGGGCATTTGAAGGGGTTCCAGGAGGCAGTGAGGACCAGCATCACTTTTCCCCGCTGGCACCTTTGCTGTGGCAGCAAAAGCTGGACGTTTGTCTTTTTTACTCCAAACAGCGCCGAAAGTGAAAAAAGGTGCTTTTGAGGCTAGAGTTTGCAGGAAAGCAGAGAGGGCCAAATTGTCTGGGGCATTTGAAGGGGTTCCAGGAGGCAGTGAGGACCAGCATCACTTTTCCCCGCTGGCACCTTTGCTGTGGCAGCAAAAGCTGGACGTTTTTCTTTTTTGCTCCAAACAGCGCCGAAAGTGAAAAAAGGTGCTTTTGAGGCTAGAGTCCGCAGGAAAGCAGAGAGGGCCAAATTGTCTGGGGCATTTGAAGGGGTTCCAGGAGGCAGTGAGGACCAGCATCACTTTTCCCCGCTGGCACCTTTGCTGTGGCAGCAAAACCTGGACGTTTGTCTTTTTTGCTCCAAACAGCGCCGAAAGTGAAAAAAGGTGCTTTTGAGGCTAGAGTGCGCAGGAAAGCAGAGAGGGCCAAATTGTCTGGGGCATTTGAAGGGGTTCCAGGAGGCAGTGAGGACCAGCATCACTTTTCCCCGCTGGCACCTTTGCTGTGGCAGCAAAAGCTGGACGTTTGTCTTTTTTGCTCCAAACAGCGCCGAATGTGAAAAAAGGTGCTTTTGAGGCTAGAGTCCGCAGGAAAGCAGAGAGGGCCAAATTGTCTGGGGCATTTGAAGGGGTTCCAGGAGGCAGTGAGGACAAGCATCACTTTTCCCCGCTGGCACCTTTGCTGTGGCAGCAAAAGCTGGACGTTTGTCTTTTTTCCTCTGGAGGGCGCCGAAAGTGAAAAAAGGTGCTTTTGAGGATAGATTCCGCAGGAAAGCAGAGAGGGCCAAATTGTCTGGGGCATTTGAAGGGGTTCCAGGAGGCAGTGAGGACCAGCATCACTTTTCCCCGCTGGCACCTTTGCTGTGGCAGCAAAACCTGGACGTTTGTCTTTTTTGCTCCAAACAGCGTTGAAAGTGAAAAACGGTGCTTTTGAGGCTAGAGTGCGCAGGAAAGCAGAGAGGGCCAAATTGTCTGGGGCATTTGAAGGGGTTCCAGGAGGCAGTGAGGACCAGCATCACTTTTCCCCGCTGGCACCTTTGCTGTCGCAGCAAAAGCTGGACGTTTGTCTTTTTTGCTCCACACAGCGCCGAAAGTGAAAAAAGGTGCTTTTGAGGCTAGAGTTTGCAGGAAAGCAGAGAGGGCCAAATTGTCTGGGGCATTTGAAGGGGTTCCAGGAGGCAGTGAGGACCAGCATCACTTTTCCCCGCTGGCACCTTTGCTGTGGCAGCAAAAGCTGGACGTTTGTCTTTTTTGCTCCGGAGGGCGCCAAAAGTGAAAAAAGGTGCTTTTGAGGCTAGAGTCCGCAGGAAAGCAGAGAGGGCCAAATTGTCTGGGGCATTTGAAGGGGTTCCAGGAGGCAGTGAGGACCAGCATCACTTTTCCCCGCTGGCACCTTTGCCGTGGCAGCAAAAGCTGGACGTTTGTCTTTTTTGCTCCAAAAAGCGGCGAAAGTAAAATAAGCTGCTTTTGAGGCTACAGTCCGCATGAAAGCAGAGAGGGCCAAATTGTCTGGGGCATTTGAAGGGGTTCCAGGAGGCAGTGAGGACCAGCATCACTTTTCCCCGCTGGCACCTTTGCTGTGGCAGCAAAAGCTGGACGTTTGTCTTTTTTGCTCCAAACAGCGCCGAAAGTGAAAAAAGCTGCTTTTGAGGCTAGAGTGCGCAGGAAAGCAGAGAGGGCCAAATTGTCTGGGGCATTTGAAGGGGTTCCAGGAGGCAGTGAGGACCAGCATCACTTTTCCCCGCTGGCACCTTTGCTGTGGCAGCAAAACCTGGACGTTTGTCTTTTTTGCTCCACACAGCGCCGAAAGTGAAAAAAGGTGCTTTTAAGGCTAGAGTTTGCAGGAAAGCAGAGAGGGCCAAATTGTCTGGGGCATTTGAAGGGGTTCCAGGAGGCAGTGAGGACCAGCATCACTTTTCCCCGCTGGCACCTTTGCTGTGGCAGCAAAAGCTGGACGTTTGTCTTTTTTGCTCCAAACAGCGCCGAAAGTGAAAAAAGGTGCTTTTGAGGCTAGAGTCCGCAGGAAAGCAGAGAGGGCCAAATTGTCTGGGGCATTTGAAGGGGTTCCAGGAGGCAGTGAGGACCAGCATCACTTTTCCCCGCTGGCACCTTTGCTGTGGCAGCAAAACCTGGACGTTTGTCTTTTTTCCTCCGGAGGGTGCCGAAAGTGAAAAAAGGTGCTTTTGAGGCTAGAGTTTGCAGGAAAGCAGAGAGGGCCAAATTGTCTGGGGCATTTGAAGGGGTTCCAGGAGGCAGTGAGGACAAGCATCACTTTTCCCCGCTGGCACCTTTGCTATGGCAGCAAAACCTGGACGTTTGTCTTTTTTACTCCAAACAGCGCCGAAAGTGAAAAACAGTGCTTTTGAGGCTAGAGTCCGCAGGAAAGCAGAGAGGGCCAAATTGTCTGGGGCATTTGAAGGGGTTCCAGGAGGCAGTGAGGACCAGCATCACTTTTCCCCGCTGGCACCTTTGCTGTGGCAGCAAAAGCTGGACGTTTGTCTTTTTTACTCCAAACAGCGCCGAAAGTGAAAAAAGGTGCTTTTGAGGCTAGAGTTTGCAGGAAAGCAGAGAGGGCCAAATTGTCTGGGGCATTTGAAGGGGTTCCAGGAGGCAGTGAGGACCAGCATCACTTTTCCCCGCTGGCACCTTTGCTGTGGCAGCAAAAGCTGGACGTTTGTCTTTTTTGCTCCGGAGGGTGCCGAAAGTGAAAAAAGGTGCTTTTGAGGCTAGAGTGCGCAGGAAAGCAGAGAGGGCTAAACTGTGTGGGGCATTTGAAGGGGTTCCAGGAGGCAGTGAGGACCAGCATCACTTTTCCCCGCTGGCACCTTCGCTGTGGCAGCAAAAGCTGGACGTTTGTCTTTTTTCCTCCGGAGGGCGCCAAAAGTGAAAAAAGGTGCTTTTGAGGCTAGAGTGCGCAGGAAAGCAGAGAGGGCCAAATTGTCTGGGGCATTTGAAGGGGTTCCAGGAGGCAGTGAGGACCAGCATCACTTTTCCCCGCTGGCACCTTTGCTGTGGCAGCAAAAGCTGGACGTTTGTCTTTTTTGCTCCACACAGCGCCGAAAGTGAAAAAAGGTGCTTTTGAGGCTAGAGTTTGCAGGAAAGCAGAGAGGGCCAAATTGTCTGGGGCATTTGAAGGGGTTCCAGGAGGCAGTGAGGACCAGCATCACTTTTCCCCGCTGGCACCTTTGCTGTGGCAGCAAAAGCTGGACGTTTGTCTTTTTTGCTCCACACAGCGCCGAAAGTGAAAAAAGGTGCTTTTGAGGCTAGAGTTTGCAGGAAAGCAGAGAGGGCCAAATTGTCTGGGGCATTTGAAGGGGTTCCAGGAGGCAGTGAGGACCAGCATCACTTTTCCCCGCTGGCACCTTTGCTGTGGCAGCAAAAGCTGGACGTTTGTCTTTTTTGCTCCAAACAGCGCCGAAAGTGAAAAAAGGTGCTTTTGAGGCTAGAGTCCGCAGGAAAGCAGAGAGGGCCAAATTGTCTGGGGCATTTGAAGGGGTTCCAGGAGGCAGTGAGGACCAGCATCACTTTTCCCCGCTGGCACCTTTGCTGTGGCGGCAAAACCTGGACGTTTGTCTTTTTTCCTCCGGAGGGTGCCGAAAGTGAAAAAAGGTGCTTTTGAGGCTAGAGTCCGCAGGAAAGCAGAGAGGGCCAAATTGTCTGGGGCATTTGAAGGGGTTCCAGGAGGCAGTGAGGACAAGCATCACTTTTCCCCGCTGGCACATTTGCTATGGCAGCAAAACCTGGACGTTTGTCTTTTTTACTCCAAACAGCGCCGAAAGTGAAAAACAGTGCTTTTGAGGCTAGAGTCCGCAGGAAAGCAGAGAGGGCCAAATTTCTGGGGCATTTGAAGGGGTTCCAGGAGGCAGTGAGGACCAGCATCACTTTTCCCCGCTGGCACCTTTGCTGTGGCAGCAAAAGCTGGACGTTTGTCTTTTTTACTCCAAACAGCGCCGAAAGTGAAAAAAGGTGCTTTTGAGGCTAGAGTTTGCAGGAAAGCAGAGAGGGCCAAATTGTCTGGGGCATTTGAAGGGGTTCCAGGAGGCAGTGAGGACCAGCATCACTTTTCCCCGCTGGCACCTTTGCTGTGGCAGCAAAAGCTGGACGTTCGTCTTTTTTCCTCCGGAGGGTGCCGAAAGTGAAAAAAGGTGCTTTTGAGGCTAGAGTCCGCAGGAAAGCAGAGAGGGCCAAATTGTCTGGGGCATTTGAAGGGGTTCCAGGAGGCAGTGAGGACCAGCATCACTTTTCCCCGCTGGCACCTTTGCTGTGGCAGCAAAAGCTGGACGTTTGTCTTTTTTCCTCCGGAGGGTGCCGAAAGTGAAAAAAGGTGCTTTTGAGGCTAGAGTCCGCAGGAAAGCAGAGAGGGCCAAATTGTCTGGGGCATTTGAAGGGGTTCCAGGAGGCAGTGAGGACCAGCATCACTTTTCCCCGCTGGCACCTTTGCTGTGGCAGCAAAAGCTGGACGTTTGTCTTTTTTGCTCCAAACAGCGCCGAAAGTGAAAAAAGGTGCTTTTGAGGCTAGAGTCTGCAGGAAAGCAGAGAGGGCCAAATTGTCTGGGGCATTTGAAGGGGTTCCAGGAGGCAGTGAGGACCAGCATCACTTTTCCCCGCTGGCACCTTTGCTGTGGCAGCAAAAGCTGGACGTTTGTCTTTTTTCCTCCGGAGGGTGCCGAAAGTGAAAAAAGGTGCTTTTGAGGCTAGAGTCCGCAGGAAAGCAGAGAGGGCCAAATTGTCTGGGGCATTTGAAGGGGTTCTAGGAGGCAGTGAGGACCAGCATCACTTTTCCCTGCTGGCACCTTTGCTGTGGCAGCAAAACCTGGACGTTTGTCTTTTTTCCTCCGGAGGGTGCCGAAAGTGAAAAAAGGTGCTTTTGAGGCTAGAGTGCGCAGGAAAGCAGAGAGGGCCAAATTGTCTGGGGCATTTGAAGGGGTTCCAGGAGGCAGTGAGGACCAGCATCACTTTTCCCCGCTGGCACCTTTGCTGTGGCAGCAAAACCTGGACGTTTGTCTTTTTTGCTCCAAACAGCGCCGAAAGTGAAAAGAGGTGCTTTTGAGGATGGAGTGCGCAGGAAAGCAGAGAGGGCCAAATTGTCTGGGGCATTTGAAGGGGTTCCAGGAGGCAGTGAGGACCAGCATCACTTTTCCCCGCTGGCACCTTTGCTGTGGCAGCAAAAGCTGGACGTTTGTCTTTTTTGCTCCAAATAGCGCCGAAAGTGAAAAAAGCTGCTTTTGAGGCTAGAGTCCGCAGGAAAGCAGAGAGGGCCAAATTGTCTGGGGCATTTGAAGGGGTTCCAGGAGGCAGTGAGGACCAGCATCACTTTTCCCCGCTGGCACCTTTGCTGTGGCAGCAAAAGCTGGACGTTCGTCTTTTTTCCTCCGGAGGGTGCCGAAAGTGAAAAAAGGTGCTTTTGAGGCTAGAGTGCGCAGGAAAGCAGAGAGGGCCAAATTGTCTGGGGCATTTGAAGGGGTTCCAGGAGGCAGTGAGGACCAGCATCACTTTTCCCCGCTGGCACCTTTGCTGTGGCAGCAAAAGCTGGACGTTTGTCTTTTTTCCTCCGGAGGGTGCCGAAAGTGAAAAAAGGTGCTTTTGAGGCTAGAGTCCGCAAGAAAGCAGAGAGGGCCAAATTGTCTGGGGCATTTGAAGGGGTTCCAGGAGGCAGTGAGGACCAGCATCACTTTTCCCCGCTGGCACCTTTGCTGTGGCAGCAAAAGCTGGACGTTTGTCTTTTTTCCTCCGGAGGGTGCCGAAAGTGAAAAAAGGTGCTTTTGAGGCTAGAGTGCGCAGGAAAGCAGAGAGGGCCAAATTGTCTGGGGCATTTGAAGGGGTTCCAGGAGGCAGTGAGGACCAGCATCACTTTTCCCCGCTGGCACCTTTGCTGTGGCAGCAAAAGCTGGACGTTTGTCTTTTTTGCTCCAAACAGCGCCGAAAGTGAAAAAAGGTGCTTTTGAGACTAGAGTCTGCAGGAAAGCTAAGAGGGCCAAATTGTCTGGGGCATTTGAAGGGGTTCCAGGAGGCAGTGAGGACCAGCATCACTTTTCCCCGCTGGCACCTTTGCTGTGGCAGCAAAAGCTGGACGTTTGTCTTTTTTCCTCCGGAGGGTGCCGAAAGTGAAAAAAAGGTGCTTTTGAGGCTAGAGTCCGCAGGAAAGCAGAGAGGGCCAAATTGTCTGGGGCATTTGAAGGGGTTCCAGGAGGCAGTGAGGACCAGCATCACTTTTCCCCGCTGGCACCTTTGCTGTGGCAGCAAAAGCTGGACGTTTGTCTTTTTTGCTCCAAACAGAACCGAAAGTGAAAAAAGGTGCTTTTGAGAATAGAGTCCGCAGGAAAGCAGAGAGGGCCAAATTGTCTGGGGCATTTGAAGGGGTTCCAGGAGGCAGTGAGGACAAGCATCACTTTTCCCCGCTGGCACCTTTGCTATGGCAGCAAAACCTGGACGTTTGTCTTTTTTACTCCAAACAGCGCCGAAAGTGAAAAACATTGCTTTTGAGGCTAGAGTCCGCAGGAAAGCAGAGAGGGCCAAATTGTCTGGGGCATTTGAAGGGGTTCCAGGAGGCAGTGAGGACAAGCATCACTTTTCCCCGCTGGCACCTTTGCTGTGGCAGCAAAAGCTGGACGTTTGTCTTTTTTCCTCTGGAGGGCGCCGAAAGTGAAAAAAGGTGCTTTTGAGGATAGATTCCGCAGGAAAGCAGAGAGGGCCAAATTGTCTGGGGCATTTGAAGGGGTTCCAGGAGGCAGTGAGGACCAGCATCACTTTTCCCCGCTGGCACCTTTGCTGTGGCAGCAAAAGCTGGACGTTTGTCTTTTTTCCTCCGGAGGGTGCCGAAAGTGAAAAAAGGTGCTTTTGAGGCTAGAGTGCGCAGGAAAGCAGAGAGGGCCAAATTGTCTGGGGCATTTGAAGGGGTTCCAGGAGGCAGTGAGGACCAGCATCACTTTTCCCCGCTGGCACCTTTGCTGTGGCAGCAAAAGCTGGACGTTTGTCTGTTTTGCTCCGGAGGGTGCCGAAAGTGAAAAAAGGTGCTTTTGAGGCTAGAGTGCGCAGGAAAGCAGAGAGAGCCAAACTGTGTGGGGCATTTGAAGGAGTTCCAGGAGACAGTGAGGACTAGCATCACTTTTCCCCGCTGGCACCTTCGCTGTGGCAGCAAAAGCTGGACGTTTGTCTTTTTTGCTCCACACAGCGCCGAAAGTGAAAAAAGGTGCTTTTGAGGCTAGAGTGCGCAGGAAAGCAGAGAGGGCCAAATTGTCTGGGGCATTTGAAGGGGTTCCAGGAGGCAGTGAGGACCAGCATCACTTTTCCCCGCTGGCACCTTTGCTGTGGCAGCATAAGCTGGACGTTTGTCTTTTTTGCTCCAAACAGCGTTGAAAGTGAAAAACGGTGCTTTTGAGGCTAGAGTCGGCAGGAAAGCAGAGAGGGCCAAATTGTCTGGGGCATTTGAAGGGGTTCCAGGAGGCAGTGAGGACCAGCATCACTTTTCCCCGCTGGCACCTTTGCTGTGGCAGCAAAAGCTGGACGTTTGTCTTTTTTGCTCCACAAAGCGCCGAAAGTGAAAAAAGGTGCTTTTGAGGCTAGATTTTGCAGGAAAGCAGAGAGGGCCAAATTGTCTGGGGCATTTGAAGGGGTTCCAGGAGGCAGTGAGGACCAGCATCACTTTTCCCCGCTGGCACCTTTGCTGTGGCAGCAAAAGCTGGACGTTTGTCTTTTTTGCTCCGGAGGGCGCCGAAAGTGAAAAAAGGTGCTTTTGAGGCTAGAGTCCGCAGGAAAGCAGAGAGGGCCAAATTGTCTGGGGCATTTGAAGGAGTTCCGGGAGACAGTGAGGACTAGCATCACTTTTCCCCGCTGGCACCTTTGCTGTGGCAGCAAAAGCTGGACGTTTGTCTTTTTTGCTCCGGAGGGCGCCAAAAGTGAAAAAAGGTGCTTTTGAGGCTAGAGTCCGCAGGAAAGCAGAGAGGGCCAAATTGTCTGGGGCATTTGAAGGGGTTCCAGGAGGCAGTGAGGACCAGCATCACTTTTCCCCGCTGGCACCTTTGCTGTGGCAGCAAAAGCTGGACGTTTGTCTTTTTTGCTCCAAACAGCGCCGAAAGTGAAAAAAGGTGCTTTTGAGACTAGAGTCTGCAGGAAAGCAGAGAGGGCCAAATTGTCTGGGGCATTTGAAGGGGTTCCAGGAGGCAGTGAGGACCAGCATCACTTTTCCCCGCTGGCACCTTTTCTGTGGCAGCAAAAGCTGGACGTTTTTCTTTTTTGCTCCAAACAGCTCCGAAAGTGAAAAACAGTGCTTTTGAGGCTAGAGTCCGCAGGAAAGCAAAGAGGGCCAAATTGTCTGGGGCATTTGAAGGGGTTCCAGGAGGCAGTGAGGACCAGCATCACTTTTCCCCGCTGGCACCTTTGCTGTGGCAGCAAAACCTGGACGTTTGTCTTTTTCCTCCGGAGGGCGCCAAAACTGAAAAAAGGTGCTTTTGAGGCTAGAGTGCGCAGGAAAGCAGAGAGGGCCAAATTGTCTGGGGCATTTGAAGGGGTTCCAGGAGGCAGTGAGGACCAGCATCACTTTTCCCCGCTGGCACCTTTGCTGTGGCAGCAAAACCTGGACGTTTGTCTTTTTTGCTCCAAACAGCGCCGAAAGTGAAAAGAGGTGCTTTTGAGGATGGAGTGCGCAGGAAAGCAGAGAGGGCCAAATTGTCTGGGGCATTTGAAGGGGTTCCAGGAGGCAGTGAGGACCAGCATCACTTTTCCCCGCTGGCACCTTTGCTGTGGCAGCAAAAGCTGGACGTTTGTCTTTTTTGCTCCAAACAGCGCCGAAAGTGAAAAAAGCTGCTTTTGAGGCTAGAGTCCGCAGGAAAGCAGAGAGGGCCAAATTGTCTGGGGCATTTGAAGGGGTTCCAGGAGGCAGTGAGGACAAGCATCACTTTTCCCCGCTGGCACCTTTGCTATGGCAGCAAAACCTGGACGTTTGTCTTTTTTACTCCAAACAGCGCCGAAAGTGAAAAACAGTGCTTTTGAGGCTAGAGTCTGCAGGAAAGCAGAGAGGGCCAAATTGTCTGGGGCATTTGAAGGGGTTCCAGGAGGCAGTGAGGACCAGCATCACTTTTCCCCGCTGGCACCTTTGCTGTGGCAGCAAAAGCTGGACGTTTGTCTTTTTTACTCCAAACAGCGCCGAAAGTGAAAAAAGGTGCTTTTGAGGCTAGAGTTTGCAGGAAAGCAGAGAGGGCCAAATTGTCTGGGGCATTTGAAGGGGTTCCAGGAGGCAGTGAGGACCAGCATCACTTTTCCCCGCTGGCACCTTTGCTGTGGCAGCAAAAGCTGGACGTTTGTCTTTTTTCCTCCGGAGGGTGCCGAAAGTGAAAAAAGGTGCTTTTGAGGCTAGAGTGCGCAGGAAAGCAGAGAGGGCCAAATTGTCTGGGGCATTTGAAGGGGTTCCAGGAGGCAGTGAGGACCAGCATCACTTTTCCCCGCTGGCACCTTTGCTGTGGCAGCAAAAGCTGGACGTTTGTCTTTTTTGCTCCAAACAGCGCCGAAAGTGAAAAAAGGTGCTTTTGAGACTAGAGTCTGCAGGAAAGCTAAGAGGGCCAAATTGTCTGGGGCATTTGAAGGGGTTCCAGGAGGCAGTGAGGACCAGCATCACTTTTCCCCGCTGGCACCTTTGCTGTGGCAGCAAAAGCTGGACGTTTGTCTTTTTTCCTCCGGAGGGTGCCGAAAGTGAAAAAAGGTGCTTTTGAGGCTAGAGTCCGCAGGAAAGCAGAGAGGGCCAAATTGTCTGGGGCATTTGAAGGGGTTCCAGGAGGCAGTGAGGACCAGCATCACTTTTCCCCGCTGGCACCTTTGCTGTGGCAGCAAAAGCTGGACGTTTGTCTTTTTTGCTCCAAACAGAACCGAAAGTGAAAAAAGGTGCTTTTGAGAATAGAGTCCGCAGGAAAGCAGAGAGGGCCAAATTGTCTGGGGCATTTGAAGGGGTTCCAGGAGGCAGTGAGGACAAGCATCACTTTTCCCCGCTGGCACCTTTGCTATGGCAGCAAAACCTGGACGTTTGTCTTTTTTACTCCAAACAGCGCCGAAAGTGAAAAACATTGCTTTTGAGGCTAGAGTCCGCAGGAAAGCAGAGAGGGCCAAATTGTCTGGGGCATTTGAAGGGGTTCCAGGAGGCAGTGAGGACAAGCATCACTTTTCCCCGCTGGCACCTTTGCTGTGGCAGCAAAAGCTGGACGTTTGTCTTTTTTCCTCTGGAGGGCGCCGAAAGTGAAAAAAGGTGCTTTTGAGGATAGATTCCGCAGGAAAGCAGAGAGGGCCAAATTGTCTGGGGCATTTGAAGGGGTTCCAGGAGGCAGTGAGGACCAGCATCACTTTTCCCCGCTGGCACCTTTGCTGTGGCAGCAAAAGCTGGACGTTTGTCTTTTTTCCTCCGGAGGGTGCCGAAAGTGAAAAAAGGTGCTTTTGAGGCTAGAGTGCGCAGGAAAGCAGAGAGGGCCAAATTGTCTGGGGCATTTGAAGGGGTTCCAGGAGGCAGTGAGGACCAGCATCACTTTTCCCCGCTGGCACCTTTGCTGTGGCAGCAAAAGCTGGACGTTTGTCTGTTTTGCTCCGGAGGGTGCCGAAAGTGAAAAAAGGTGCTTTTGAGGCTAGAGTGCGCAGGAAAGCAGAGAGAGCCAAACTGTGTGGGGCATTTGAAGGAGTTCCAGGAGACAGTGAGGACTAGCATCACTTTTCCCCGCTGGCACCTTCGCTGTGGCAGCAAAAGCTGGACGTTTGTCTTTTTTGCTCCACACAGCGCCGAAAGTGAAAAAAGGTGCTTTTGAGGCTAGAGTGCGCAGGAAAGCAGAGAGGGCCAAATTGTCTGGGGCATTTGAAGGGGTTCCAGGAGGCAGTGAGGACCAGCATCACTTTTCCCCGCTGGCACCTTTGCTGTGGCAGCATAAGCTGGACGTTTGTCTTTTTTGCTCCAAACAGCGTTGAAAGTGAAAAACGGTGCTTTTGAGGCTAGAGTCGGCAGGAAAGCAGAGAGGGCCAAATTGTCTGGGGCATTTGAAGGGGTTCCAGGAGGCAGTGAGGACCAGCATCACTTTTCCCCGCTGGCACCTTTGCTGTGGCAGCAAAAGCTGGACGTTTGTCTTTTTTGCTCCACAAAGCGCCGAAAGTGAAAAAAGGTGCTTTTGAGGCTAGATTTTGCAGGAAAGCAGAGAGGGCCAAATTGTCTGGGGCATTTGAAGGGGTTCCAGGAGGCAGTGAGGACCAGCATCACTTTTCCCCGCTGGCACCTTTGCTGTGGCAGCAAAAGCTGGACGTTTGTCTTTTTTCCTCCGGAGGGTGCCGAAAGTGAAAAAAGGTGCTTTTGAGGCTAGAGTGCGCAGGAAAGCAGAGAGGGCCAAATTGTCTGGGGCATTTGAAGGGGTTCCAGGAGGCAGTGAGGACCAGCATCACTTTTCCCCGCTGGCACCTTTGCTGTGGCAGCAAAAGCTGGACGTTTGTCTGTTTTGCTCCGGAGGGTGCCGAAAGTGAAAAAAGGTGCTTTTGAGGCTAGAGTGCGCAGGAAAGCAGAGAGAGCCAAACTGTGTGGGGCATTTGAAGGAGTTCCAGGAGACAGTGAGGACTAGCATCACTTTTCCCCGCTGGCACCTTCGCTGTGGCAGCAAAAGCTGGACGTTTGTCTTTTTTGCTCCACACAGCGCCGAAAGTGAAAAAAGGTGCTTTTGAGGCTAGAGTGCGCAGGAAAGCAGAGAGGGCCAAATTGTCTGGGGCATTTGAAGGGGTTCCAGGAGGCAGTGAGGACCAGCATCACTTTTCCCCGCTGGCACCTTTGCTGTGGCAGCATAAGCTGGACGTTTGTCTTTTTTGCTCCAAACAGCGTTGAAAGTGAAAAACGGTGCTTTTGAGGCTAGAGTCGGCAGGAAAGCAGAGAGGGCCAAATTGTCTGGGGCATTTGAAGGGGTTCCAGGAGGCAGTGAGGACCAGCATCACTTTTCCCCGCTGGCACCTTTGCTGTGGCAGCAAAAGCTGGACGTTTGTCTTTTTTGCTCCACAAAGCGCCGAAAGTGAAAAAAGGTGCTTTTGAGGCTAGATTTTGCAGGAAAGCAGAGAGGGCCAAATTGTCTGGGGCATTTGAAGGGGTTCCAGGAGGCAGTGAGGACCAGCATCACTTTTCCCCGCTGGCACCTTTGCTGTGGCAGCAAAAGCTGGACGTTTGTCTTTTTTGCTCCGGAGGGCGCCGAAAGTGAAAAAAGGTGCTTTTGAGGCTAGAGTCCGCAGGAAAGCAGAGAGGGCCAAATTGTCTGGGGCATTTGAAGGAGTTCCGGGAGACAGTGAGGACTAGCATCACTTTTCCCCGCTGGCACCTTTGCTGTGGCAGCAAAAGCTGGACGTTTGTCTTTTTTGCTCCGGAGGGCGCCAAAAGTGAAAAAAGGTGCTTTTGAGGCTAGAGTCCGCAGGAAAGCAGAGAGGGCCAAATTGTCTGGGGCATTTGAAGGGGTTCCAGGAGGCAGTGAGGACCAGCATCACTTTTCCCCGCTGGCACCTTTGCTGTGGCAGCAAAAGCTGGACGTTTGTCTTTTTTGCTCCAAACAGCGCCGAAAGTGAAAAAAGGTGCTTTTGAGACTAGAGTCTGCAGGAAAGCAGAGAGGGCCAAATTGTCTGGGGCATTTGAAGGGGTTCCAGGAGGCAGTGAGGACCAGCATCACTTTTCCCCGCTGGCACCTTTTCTGTGGCAGCAAAAGCTGGACGTTTTTCTTTTTTGCTCCAAACAGCTCCGAAAGTGAAAAACAGTGCTTTTGAGGCTAGAGTCCGCAGGAAAGCAAAGAGGGCCAAATTGTCTGGGGCATTTGAAGGGGTTCCAGGAGGCAGTGAGGACCAGCATCACTTTTCCCCGCTGGCACCTTTGCTGTGGCAGCAAAACCTGGACGTTTGTCTTTTTCCTCCGGAGGGCGCCAAAACTGAAAAAAGGTGCTTTTGAGGCTAGAGTGCGCAGGAAAGCAGAGAGGGCCAAATTGTCTGGGGCATTTGAAGGGGTTCCAGGAGGCAGTGAGGACCAGCATCACTTTTCCCCGCTGGCACCTTTGCTGTGGCAGCAAAAGCTGGACGTTTGTCTTTTTTGCTCCAAACAGCGTTGAAAGTGAAAAAAGGAGCTTTTGAGGCTAGAGTTTGCAGGAAAGCAGAGAGGGCTAAATTGTCTGGAACATTTGAAGGGGTTCCTTGAGGCAGTGAGGACCAGCATCACTTTTCCCCGCTGGCACCTTTGCTGTGGCAGAAAAAGCTGGACGTTTGTCTTTTTTGCTCCAAACAGCGCCGAAAGTGAAAAAAGGTGCTTTTGAGGCTAGAGTTTGCAGGAAAGCAGAGAGGGCCAAATTGTCTGGGGCATTTGAAGGGGTTCCAGGATGCAGTGAGGACCAGCATCACTTTTCCCCGCTGGCACCTTTGCTGTGGCAGCAAAACCTGGACGTTTGTACTTTTTTATCTCCCGAGGGTGCCGAAAGTGAAAAAAGGTGTTTTGAGGATAGAGTCTGCAGAAAAGCAGAGAGGGCCAAATTGTCTGGGGCATTTGAAGGGGTTCCAGGAGGCAGTGAGGACAAGCATCACTTTTCCCCGCTGGCACCTTTGCTATGGCAGCAAAACCTGGACGTTTGTCTTTTTTACTCCAAACAGCGCCGAAAGTGAAAAACAGTGCTTTTGAGGCTAGAGTCCGCAGGAAAGCAGAGAGGGCCAAATTGTCTGGGGCATTTGAAGGGGTTCCAGGAGGCAGTGAGGACCAGCATCACTTTTCCCCGCTGGCACCTTTGCTGTGGCAGCAAAAGCTGGACGTTTGTCTTTTTTACTCCAAACAGCGCCGAAAGTGAAAAAAGGTGCTTTTGAGGCTAGAGTTTGCAGGAAAGCAGAGAGGGCCAAATTGTCTGGGGCATTTGAAGGGGTTCCAGGAGGCAGTGAGGACCAGCATCACTTTTCCCCGCTGGCACCTTTGCTGTGGCAGCAAAAGCTGGACGTTTGTCTTTTTTCCTCCGGAGGGTGCCGAAAGTGAAAAAAGGTGCTTTTGAGGCTAGAGTGCGCAGGAAAGCAGAGAGGGCCAAATTGTCTGGGGCATTTGAAGGGGTTCCAGGAGGCAGTGAGGACCAGCATCACTTTTCCCCGCTGGCACCTTTGCTGTGGCAGCAAAAGCTGGACGTTTGTCTTTTTTGCTCCAAACAGCGCCGAAAGTGAAAAAAGGTGCTTTTGAGACTAGAGTCTGCAGGAAAGCTAAGAGGGCCAAATTGTCTGGGGCATTTGAAGGGGTTCCAGGAGGCAGTGAGGACCAGCATCACTTTTCCCCGCTGGCACCTTTGCTGTGGCAGCAAAAGCTGGACGTTTGTCTTTTTTCCTCTGGAGGGTGCCGAAAGTGAAAAAAGGTGCTTTTGAGGCTAGAGTCCGCAGGAAAGCAGAGAGGGCCAAATTGTCTGGGGCATTTGAAGGGGTTCTAGGAGGCAGTGAGGACCAGCATCACTTTTCCCTGCTGGCACCTTTGCTGTGGCAGCAAAACCTGGACGTTTGTCTTTTTTCCTCCGGAGGGTGCCGAAAGTGAAAAAAGGTGCTTTTGAGGATAGAGTCCGCAGGAAAGCAGAGAGGGCCAAATTGTCTGGGGCATTTGAAGGGGTTCCAGGAGGCAGTGAGGACCAGCATCACTTTTCCCCGCTGGCACCTTTGCTGTGGCAGCAAAAGCTGGACGTTTGTCTTTTTTGCTCCAAACAGAACCGAAAGTGAAAAAAGGTGCTTTTGAGAATAGAGTCCGCAGGAAAGCAGAGAGGGCCAAATTGTCTGGGGCATTTGAAGGGGTTCCAGGAGGCAGTGAGGACAAGCATCACTTTTCCCCGCTGGCACCTTTGCTATGGCAGCAAAACCTGGACGTTTGTCTTTTTTACTCCAAACAGCGCCGAAAGTGAAAAACAGTGCTTTTGAGGCTAGAGTCCGCAGGAAAGCAGAGAGGGCCAAATTGTCTGGGGCATTTGAAGGGGTTCCAGGAGGCAGTGAGGACAAGCATCACTTTTCCCCGCTGGCACCTTTGCTGTGGCAGCAAAAGCTGGACGTTTGTCTTTTTTCCTCTGGAGGGCGCCGAAAGTGAAAAAAGGTGCTTTTGAGGATAGATTCCGCAGGAAAGCAGAGAGGGCCAAATTGTCTGGGGCATTTGAAGGGGTTCCAGGAGGCAGTGAGGACCAGCATCACTTTTCCCCGCTGGCACCTTTGCTGTGGCAGCAAAAGCTGGACGTTTGTCTTTTTTCCTCCGGAGGGTGCCGAAAGTGAAAAAAGGTGCTTTTGAGGCTAGAGTGCGCAGGAAAGCAGAGAGGGCCAAATTGTCTGGGGCATTTGAAGGGGTTCCAGGAGGCAGTGAGGACCAGCATCACTTTTCCCCGCTGGCACCTTTGCTGTGGCAGCAAAAGCTGGACGTTTGTCTGTTTTGCTCCGGAGGGTGCCGAAAGTGAAAAAAGGTGCTTTTGAGGCTAGAGTGCGCAGGAAAGCAGAGAGAGCCAAACTGTGTGGGGCATTTGAAGGAGTTCCAGGAGACAGTGAGGACTAGCATCACTTTTCCCCGCTGGCACCTTCGCTGTGGCAGCAAAAGCTGGACGTTTGTCTTTTTTGCTCCACACAGCGCCGAAAGTGAAAAAAGGTGCTTTTGAGGCTAGAGTGCGCAGGAAAGCAGAGAGGGCCAAATTGTCTGGGGCATTTGAAGGGGTTCCAGGAGGCAGTGAGGACCAGCATCACTTTTCCCCGCTGGCACCTTTGCTGTGGCAGCATAAGCTGGACGTTTGTCTTTTTTGCTCCAAACAGCGTTGAAAGTGAAAAACGGTGCTTTTGAGGCTAGAGTCGGCAGGAAAGCAGAGAGGGCCAAATTGTCTGGGGCATTTGAAGGGGTTCCAGGAGGCAGTGAGGACCAGCATCACTTTTCCCCGCTGGCACCTTTGCTGTGGCAGCAAAAGCTGGACGTTTGTCTTTTTTGCTCCACAAAGCGCCGAAAGTGAAAAAAGGTGCTTTTGAGGCTAGATTTTGCAGGAAAGCAGAGAGGGCCAAATTGTCTGGGGCATTTGAAGGGGTTCCAGGAGGCAGTGAGGACCAGCATCACTTTTCCCCGCTGGCACCTTTGCTGTGGCAGCAAAAGCTGGACGTTTGTCTTTTTTGCTCCGGAGGGCGCCGAAAGTGAAAAAAGGTGCTTTTGAGGCTAGAGTCCGCAGGAAAGCAGAGAGGGCCAAATTGTCTGGGGCATTTGAAGGAGTTCCGGGAGACAGTGAGGACTAGCATCACTTTTCCCCGCTGGCACCTTTGCTGTGGCAGCAAAAGCTGGACGTTTGTCTTTTTTGCTCCGGAGGGCGCCAAAAGTGAAAAAAGGTGCTTTTGAGGCTAGAGTCCGCAGGAAAGCAGAGAGGGCCAAATTGTCTGGGGCATTTGAAGGGGTTCCAGGAGGCAGTGAGGACCAGCATCACTTTTCCCCGCTGGCACCTTTGCTGTGGCAGCAAAAGCTGGACGTTTGTCTTTTTTGCTCCACACAGCGCCGAAAGTGAAAAAAGGTGCTTTTGAGACTAGAGTCTGCAGGAAAGCAGAGAGGGCCAAATTGTCTGGGGCATTTGAAGGGGTTCCAGGAGGCAGTGAGGACCAGCATCACTTTTCCCCGCTGGCACCTTTTCTGTGGCAGCAAAAGCTGGACGTTTTTCTTTTTTGCTCCAAACAGCTCCGAAAGTGAAAAACAGTGCTTTTGAGGCTAGAGTCCGCAGGAAAGCAAAGAGGGCCAAATTGTCTGGGGCATTTGAAGGGGTTCCAGGAGGCAGTGAGGACCAGCATCACTTTTCCCCGCTGGCACCTTTGCTGTGGCAGCAAAACCTGGACGTTTGTCTTTTTCCTCCGGAGGGCGCCAAAACTGAAAAAAGGTGCTTTTGAGGCTAGAGTGCGCAGGAAAGCAGAGAGGGCCAAATTGTCTGGGGCATTTGAAGGGGTTCCAGGAGGCAGTGAGGACCAGCATCACTTTTCCCCGCTGGCACCTTTGCTGTGGCAGCATAAGCTGGACGTTTGTCTTTTTTGCTCCAAAGAGCGTTGAAAGTGAAAAACGGTGCTTTTGAGGCTAGAGTCGGCAGGAAAGCAGAGAGGGCCAAATTGTCTGGGGCATTTGAAGGGGTTCCAGGAGGCAGTGAGGACCAGCATCACTTTTCCCCGCTGGCACCTTTGCTGTGGCAGCAAAAGCTGGACGTTTGTCTTTTTTGCTCCACAAAGCGCCGAAAGTGAAAAAAGGTGCTTTTGAGGCTAGATTTTGCAGGAAAGCAGAGAGGGCCAAATTGTCTGGGGCATTTGAAGGGGTTCCAGGAGGCAGTGAGGACCAGCATCACTTTTCCCCGCTGGCACCTTTGCTGTGGCAGCAAAAGCTGGACGTTTGTCTTTTTTGCTCCGGAGGGCGCCGAAAGTGAAAAAAGGTGCTTTTGAGGCTAGAGTCCGCAGGAAAGCAGAGAGGGCCAAATTGTCTGGGGCATTTGAAGGAGTTCCGGGAGACAGTGAGGACTAGCATCACTTTTCCCCGCTGGCACCTTTGCTGTGGCAGCAAAAGCTGGACGTTTGTCTTTTTTGCTCCGGAGGGCGCCAAAAGTGAAAAAAGGTGCTTTTGAGGCTAGAGTCCGCAGGAAAGCAGAGAGGGCCAAATTGTCTGGGGCATTTGAAGGGGTTCCAGGAGGCAGTGAGGACCAGCATCACTTTTCCCCGCTGGCACCTTTGCTGTGGCAGCAAAAGCTGGACGTTTGTCTTTTTTGCTCCAAACAGCGCCGAAAGTGAAAAAAGGTGCTTTTGAGACTAGAGTCTGCAGGAAAGCAGAGAGGGCCAAATTGTCTGGGGCATTTGAAGGGGTTCCAGGAGGCAGTGAGGACCAGCATCACTTTTCCCCGCTGGCACCTTTTCTGTGGCAGCAAAAGCTGGACGTTTTTCTTTTTTGCTCCAAACAGCTCCGAAAGTGAAAAACAGTGCTTTTGAGGCTAGAGTCCGCAGGAAAGCAAAGAGGGCCAAATTGTCTGGGGCATTTGAAGGGGTTCCAGGAGGCAGTGAGGACCAGCATCACTTTTCCCCGCTGGCACCTTTGCTGTGGCAGCAAAACCTGGACGTTTGTCTTTTTCCTCCGGAGGGCGCCAAAACTGAAAAAAGGTGCTTTTGAGGCTAGAGTGCGCAGGAAAGCAGAGAGGGCCAAATTGTCTGGGGCATTTGAAGGGGTTCCAGGAGGCAGTGAGGACCAGCATCACTTTTCCCCGCTGGCACCTTTGCTGTGGCAGCAAAAGCTGGACGTTTGTCTTTTTTGCTCCAAACAGCGTTGAAAGTGAAAAAAGGAGCTTTTGAGGCTAGAGTTTGCAGGAAAGCAGAGAGGGCTAAATTGTCTGGAACATTTGAAGGGGTTCCTTGAGGCAGTGAGGACCAGCATCACTTTTCCCCGCTGGCACCTTTGCTGTGGCAGAAAAAGCTGGACGTTTGTCTTTTTTGCTCCAAACAGCGCCGAAAGTGAAAAAAGGTGCTTTTGAGGCTAGAGTTTGCAGGAAAGCAGAGAGGGCCAAATTGTCTGGGGCATTTGAAGGGGTTCCAGGATGCAGTGAGGACCAGCATCACTTTTCCCCGCTGGCACCTTTGCTGTGGCAGCAAAACCTGGACGTTTGTACTTTTTTATCTCCCGAGGGTGCCGAAAGTGAAAAAAGGTGTTTTGAGGATAGAGTCTGCAGAAAAGCAGAGAGGGCCAAATTGTCTGGGGCATTTGAAGGGGTTCCAGGAGGCAGTGAGGACCAGCATCACTTTTCCCCGCTGGCACCTTTGCTATGGCAGCAAAAGCTGGACGTTTGTCTTTTTTCCTCCGGAGGGCGCCAAAAGTTAAAAAAGGTGCTTTTGAGGCTAGAGTGCGCAGGAAAGCAGAGAGGGCCAAATTGTCTGGGGCATTTGAAGGGGTTCCAGGAGGCAGTGAGGACCAGCATCACTTTTCCCCGCTGGCACCTTTGCTGTGGCAGCAAAAGCTGGACATTTGTCTTTTTTGCTCCAAACAGCGCCGAAAGTGAAAAACAGTGCTTTTGAGGCTAGAGTCCGCAGGAAAGCAGAGAGGGCCAAATTGTCTGGGGCATTTGAAGGGGTTCCAGGAGGCAGTGAGGACCAGCATCACTTTTCCCCGCTGGCACCTTTGCTGTGGCAGCAAAAGCTGGACGTTTGTACTTTTTTTTCTCCCGAGGGCGCCGAAAGTGAAAAAAGGTGTTTTGAGGATAGAGTCTGCAGAAAATCAGAGAGGGCCAAATTGTCTGGGGCATTTGAAGGGGTTCCAGGAGGCAGTGAGGACCAGCATCACTTTTCCCCGCTGGCACCTTTGCTATGGCAGCAAAAGCTGGACGTTTGTCTTTTTTGCTCCAAACAGCGCCGAAAGTGAAAAACAGTGCTTTTGAGGCTAGAGTCCGCAGGACAGCAGAGAGGGCCAAATTGTCTGGGGCATTTGAAGGGGTTCCAGGAGGCAGTGAGGACCAGCATCACTTTTCCCCGCTGGCACCTTTGCTGTGGCAGCAAAAGCTGGACGTTTTTCTTTTTTCCTCCGGAGGGTGCCGAAAGTGAAAAAAGGTGCTTTTGAGGCTAGAGTGCGCAGGAAAGCAGAGAGGGCCAAATTGTCTGGGGCATTTGAAGGGGTTCCAGGAGGCAGTGAGGACCAGCATCACTTTTCCCCGCTGGCACCTTTGCTGTGGCAGCAAAACCTGGACGTTTGTCTTTTTTTTTCTACCGAGGGCGCCGAAAGTGAAAAACGGTGCTTTTGAGGATAGAGTCTGCAGAAAAGCAGAGAGGGCCAAATTGTATGGGGCATTTGAAGGGGTTCCAGGAGGCAGTGAGGACCAGCATCACTTTTCCCCGCTGGCACCTTTGCTATGGCAGCAAAAGCTGGACATTTGTCTTTTTTGCTCCAAACAGCTCCGAAAGTGAAAAACAGTGCTTTTGAGGCTAGAGTCCGCAGGAAAGCAGAGAGGGCCAAATTGTCTGGGGCATTTGAAGGGGTTCCAGGAGGCAGTGAGGACTAGCATCACTTTTCCCCGCTGGCACCTTTGCTGTGACAGCAAAAGCTGGACGTTTGTCTTTTTTGCTCCAAACAGCGCCGAAAGTGAAAAAAGGTGCTTTTGAGGTTAGAGTCCGCAGGAAAGCAGAGAGGGCCAAATTGTCTGGGGCATTTGAAGGGGTTCCAGGAGGCAGTGAGGACCAGCATCACTTTTCCCCGCTGGCACCTTTGCTGTGGCAGCAAAAGCTGGACGTTTGTCTTTTTTGCTCCGGAGGGTGCCGAAAGTGAAAAAAGGTGCTTTTGAGGGTAGAGTCCGCAGGAAAGCAGAGAGGGCCAAACTGTGTGGGGCATTTGAAGGAGTTCCAGGAGAGAGTGAGGACTAGCATCACTTTTCCCCGCTGGCACCTTCGCTGTGGCAGCAAAACCTGGACGTTTGTCTTTTTTGCTCCGGAGGGCGCCAAAAGTGAAAAAAGGTGCTTTTGAGGCTAGAGCCCGCAGGAAAGCAGAGAGGGCCAAATTGTCTGGGGCATTTGAAGGGGTTCCAGGAGGCAGTGAGGACAAGCATCACTTTTCCCCGCTGGCACCTTTGCTGTGGCAGCAAAAGCTGGACGTTTGTCTTTTTTGCTCCGGAGGGCGCCAAAAGTGTAAAAAGGTGCTTTTGAGGCTAGAGTCCGCAGGAAAGCAGAGAGGGCCAAATTGTCTGGGGCATTTGAAGGGGTTCCAGGAGGCAGTGAGGACCAGCATCACTTTTCCCCGCTGGCACCTTTGCTGTGGCAGCAAAAGCTGGACGTTTGTCTTTTTTGCTCCAAACAGCGCCGAAAGTGAAAAAAGGTGCTTTTGAGACTAGAGTCTGCAGGAAAGCAGAGAGGGCCAAATTGTCTGGGGCATTTGAAGGGGTTCCAGGAGGCAGTGAGGACTAGCATCACTTTTCCCCGCTGGCACCTTTGCTGTGGCAGCAAAAGCTGGACGTTTTTCTTTTTTGCTCCAAACAGCGCCGAAAGTGAAAAAAGGTGCTTTTGAGGCTAGAGTCCGCAGGAAAGCAGAGAGGGCCAAATTGTCTGGGGCATTTGAAGGGGTTCCAGGAGGCAGTGAGGACCAGCATCACTTTTCCCCGCTGGCACCTTTGCTGTGGCAGCAAAAGCTGGACGTTTTTCTTTTTTGCTCCAAACAGCTCCGAAAGTGAAAAAAGCTGCTTTTGAGGCTAGAGTCCGCATGAAAGCAGAGAGGGCCAAATTGTCTGGGGCATTTGATGGGGTTCCAGGAGGCAGTGAGGACCAGCATCACTTTTCCCCGCTGGCACCTTTGCTGTGGCAGAAAAAGCTGGACGTTTGTCTTTTTTAGTCCGGAGGGCGCCAAAACTGAAAAAAGCTGCTTTTGAGGCTAGAGTGCGCAGGAAAGCAGAGAGGGCCAAATTGTCTGGGGCATTTGAAGGGGTTCCAGGAGGCAGTGAGGACCAGCATCACTTTTCCCCGCTGGCACCTTTGCTGTGGCAGCAAAAGCTGGACGTTTGTCTTTTTTGCTCCAAACAGCGCCGAAAGTGAAAAAAGGTTCTTTTGAGGCTAGAGTCCGCAGGAAAGCAGAGAGGGCCAAATTGTCTGGGGCATTTGAAGGGGTTCCAGGAGGCAGTGAGGACCAGCATCACTTTTCCCCCCTGGCACCTTTGCTGTGGCAGCAAAAGCTGGACGTTTGTCTTTTTTCCTTTGGAGGGCGCCGAAAGTGAAAAAAGGTGCTTTTGAGGTTAGAGTCCGCAGGAAAGCAGAGAGGGCCAAATTGTCTGGGGCATTTGAAGGGGTTCCAGGAGGCAGTGAGGACCAGCATCACTTTTCCCCGCTGGCACCTTTGCTGTGGCAGCAAAAGCTGGACGTTTGTCTTTTTTGCTCCACACAGCGCCGAAAGTGAAAAAAGGTGCTTTTGAGGCTAGAGTCCGCAGGAAAGCAGAGAGGGCCAAATTGTCTGGGGCATTTGAAGGGGTTCCAGGAGGCAGTGAGGACCAGCATCACTTTTCCCCGCTGGCACCTTTGCTATGGCAGCAAAAGCTGGACGTTTGTCTTTTTTGCTCCAAAAAGCGCCGAAAGTGAAAAACAGTGCTTTTGAGGCTAGAGTGCGCAGGAAAGCAGAGAGGGCCAAATTGTCTGGGGCATTTGAAGGGGTTCCAGGAGGCAGTGAGGACTAGCATCACTTTTCCCCGCTGGCACATTTGCTGTGGCAGCAAAAGCTGGACGTTTGTCTTTTTTTTTCTACCGAGGGCGCCGAAAGTGAAAAACGGTGCTTTTGAGGCTAGAGTCTGCAGGAAAGCAGAGAGGGCCAAATTGTCTGGGGCATTTGAAGGGGTTCCAGGAGGCAGTGAGGACCAGCATCACTTTTCCCCGCTGGCACCTTTGCTATGGCAGCAAAAGCTGGACGTTTGTCTTTTTGCTCCAAACAGCTCCGAAAGTGAAAACAGTGCTTTTGAGGCTAGAGTGCGCAGGAAAGCAGAGAGGGCCAAATTGTCTGGGGCATTTGAAGGGGTTCCAGGAGGCAGTGAGGACTAGCATCACTTTTCCCCGCTGGCACCTTTGCTGTGGCAGCAAAAGCTGGACGTTTGTCTTTTTTGCTCCAAACCAGCGCCGAAAGTGAAAAAAGGTGCTTTTGAGGTTTAGAGTCCGCAGGAAAGCAGAGAGGGCCAAATTGTCTGGGGCATTTGAAGGGGTTCCAGGAGGCAGTGAGGACCAGCATCACTTTTCCCCGCTGGCACCTTTGCTGTGGCAGCAAAACCTGGACGTTTGTCTTTTTTGCTCCGGAGGGCGCCAAAACTGAAAAAAGGTGCTTTTGAGGCTAGAGTCCGCAGGAAAGCAGAGAGGGCCAAATTGTCTGGGGCATTTGAAGGGGTTCCAGGAGGCAGTGAGGACCAGCATCACTTTTCCCCGCTGGCACCTTTGCTGTGGCAGAAAAAGCTGGACGTTTTTCTTTTTTGCTCCAAACAGCTCCGAAAGTGAAAAAATGTGCTTTTGAGGGCTAGAGTCCGCAGGAAAGCAGAGAGGGCCAAATTGTCTGGGGCATTTGAAGGGGTTCCAGGAGGCAGTGAGGACCAGCATCACTTTTCCCCGCTGGCACCTTTGCTGTGGCAGCAAAAGCTGGACGTTTGTCTTTTTTGCTCCAAACAGCGCCGAAAGTGAAAAAAGGTTCTTTGAGGCTAGAGTCCGCAGGAAAGCAGAGAGGGCCAAATTGTCTGGGGCATTTGAAGGGGTTCCAGGAGGCAGTGAGGACCAGCATCACTTTTCCCCGCTGGCACCTTTGCTGTGGCAGCAAAAGCTGGACGTTTGTCTTTTTTGCTCCAAACAGCGCCGAAAGTGAAAAAAGGTGCTTTTGAGGCTAGAGTCCGCAGGAAAGCAGAGAGGGCCAAATTGTCTGGGGCATTTGAAGGAGTTCCAGGAGGCAGTGAGACTAGCATCACTTTCCCCGCTGGCACATTGCTGTGGCAGCAAAAGCTGGACGTTTGTCTTTTTTCCTTTGGAGGGCGCCGAAAGTGAAAAAAGGTGCTTTTGAGGTTAGAGTCCGCAGGAAAGCAGAGAGGGCCAAATTGTCTGGGGCATTTGAAGGGGTTCCAGGAGGCAGTGAGGACCAGCATCACTTTTCCCCGCTGGCACCTTTGCTGTGGCAGCAAAACCTGGACGTTTGTCTTTTTGCTCCACACAGCGCCAAAAGTTGAAAAAAGGTGCTTTTGAGGCTAGAGTCCGCAGGAAGCAGAGAGGGCCAAATTGTCTGGGGCATTTGAAGGGGTTCCAGGAGGCAGTGAGGACCAGCATCACTTTTCCCCGCTGGCACCTTTGCTATGGCAGCAAAAGCTGGACGTTTGTCTTTTTTGCTCCAAAAAGCGCCGAAAGTGAAAAACAGTGCTTTTGAGGCTAGAGTGCGCAGGAAAGCAGAGAGGGGCCAAATTGTCTGGGGCATTTGAAGGGGTTCCAGGAGGCAGTGAGGACTAGCATCACTTTTCCCCGCTGGCACATTTGCTGTGGCAGCAAAAGCTGGACGTTTGTCTTTTTTGCTCCGGAGGGCCGAAAGTGAAAAAAGGTGCTTTTGAGGCTAGAGTGCGCAGGAAAGCAGAGAGGGCCAAATTGTCTGGGGCATTTGAAGGGGTTCCAGGAGGCAGTGAGGACAAGCATCACTTTTCCCCGCTGGCGCCTTTGCTATGGCAGCAAAACCTGGACGTTTGTCTTTTTTACTCCAAACAGCGCCGAAAGTGAAAAACAGTGCTTTTGAGGCTAGAGTCCGCAGGAAAGCAGAGAGGGCCAAATTGTCTGGGGCATTTGAAGGGGTTCCAGGAGGCAGTGAGGACCAGCATCACTTTTCCCCGCTGGCACCTTTGCTGTGGCAGCAAAAGCTGGACGTTTGTCTTTTTTCCTCTGGAGGGCGCCGAAAGTGAAAAAGGTGCTTTTGAGGATAGATTCCGCAGGAAAGCAGAGAGGGCCAAATTGTCTGGGGCATTTGAAGGGGTTCCAGGAGGCAGTGAGGACCAGCATCACTTTTCCCCGCTGGCACCTTTGCTGTGGCAGCAAAAGCTGGACGTTTTTCTTTTTTCCTCCGGAGGGTGCCGAAAGTGAAAAAAGGTGCTTTTGAGGCTAGAGTGCGCAGGAAAGCAGAGAGGGCCAAATTGTCTGGGGCATTTGAAGGGGTTCCAGGAGGCAGTGAGGACCAGCATCACTTTTCCCCGCTGGCACCTTTGCTGTGGCAGCAAAAGCTGGACGTTTGTCTTTTTTGCTCCGGAGGGTGCCGAAAGTGAAAAAAGGTGCTTTTGAGGCTAGAGTGCGCAGGAAAGCAGAGAGGGCCAAATTGTCTGGGGCATTTGAAGGGGTTCCAGGAGGCAGTGAGGACCAGCATCACTTTTCCCCGCTGGCACCTTTGCTGTGGCAGCATAAGCTGGACGTTTGTCTTTTTTGCTCCAAACAGCGTTGAAAGTGAAAAACGGTGCTTTTGAGGCTAGAGTCCGCAGGAAAGCAGAGAGGGCCAAATTGTCTGGGGCATTTGAAGGGGTTCCAGGAGGCAGTGAGGACCAGCATCACTTTTCCCCGCTGGCACCTTTGCTGTGGCAGCAAAAGCTGGACGTTTGTCTTTTTTGCTCCACACAGCGCCGAAAGTGAAAAAAGGTGCTTTTGAGGCTAGAGTTTGCAGGAAAGCAGAGAGGGCCAAATTGTCTGGGGCATTTGACGGGGTTCCAGGAGGCAGTGAGGACCAGCATCACTTTTCCCCGCTGGCACCTTTGCTGTGGCAGCAAAAGCTGGACGTTTGTCTTTTTTCCTCCGGAGGGCGCCAAAAGTGAAAAAAGGTGCTTTTGAGGCTAGAGTCCGCAGGAAAGCAGAGAGGGCCAAATTGTCTGGGGCATTTGAAGGGGTTCCAGGAGGCAGTGAGGACCAGCATCACTTTTCCCCGCTGGCACCTTTGCCGTGGCAGCAAAACCTGGACGTTTGTCTTTTTTGCTCCAAACAGCGCCGAAAGTGAAAAAAGCTGCTTTTGAGGCTAGAGTGCGCAGGAAAGCAGAGAGGGCCAAATTGTCTGGGGCATTTGAAGGGGTTCCAGGAGGCAGTGAGGACCAGCATCACTTTTCCCCGCTGGCACCTTTGCTGTGGCAGCAAAAGCTGGACGTTTTTCTTTTTCGCTCCAAACAGCGCCGAAAGTGAAAAAAGGTGCTTTTGAGGCTAGAGTCCGCAGGAAAGCAGAGAGGGCCAAATTGTCTGGGGAATTTGAAGGAGTTCCAGGAGGCAGTGAGGACCAGCATCACTTTTCCCCGCTGGCACCTTTGCTATGGCAGCAAAAGCTGGACGTTTGTCTTTTTTGCTCCAAAAAGCGCCGAAAGTGAAAAACAGTGCTTTTGAGGCTAGAGTGCGCAGGAAAGCAGAGAGGGCCAAATTGTCTGGGGCATTTGAAGGGGTTCCAGGAGGCAGTGAGGACTAGCATCACTTTTCCCCGCTGGCACATTTGCTGTGGCAGCAAAAGCTGGACGTTTGTCTTTTTTGCTCCGGAGGGTGCCGAAAGTGAAAAAAGGTGCTTTTGAGGCTAGAGTTTGCAGGAAAGCAGAGAGGGCCAAATTGTCTGGGGCATTTGAAGGGGTTCCAGGAGGCAGTGAGGACCAGCATCACTTTTCCCCGCTGGCACCTTTGCTGTGGCAGCAAAACCTGGACGTTTGTCTTTTTTGCTCCACACAGCGCCGAAAGTGAAAAAAGGTGCTTTTGAGGCTAGAGTCCGCAGGAAAGCAGAGAGGGCCAAATTGTCTGGGGCATTTGAAGGGGTTCCAGGAGGCAGTGAGGACCAGCATCACTTTTCCCCGCTGGCACCTTTGCTATGGCAGCAAAAGCTGGACGTTTGTCTTTTTTGCTCCAAAAAGCGCCGAAAGTGAAAAACAGTGCTTTTGAGGCTAGAGTGCGCAGGAAAGCAGAGAGGGCCAAATTGTCTGGGGCATTTGAAGGGGTTCCAGGAGGCAGTGAGGACTAGCATCACTTTTCCCCGCTGGCACATTTGCTGTGGCAGCAAAAGCTGGACGTTTGTCTTTTTTGCTCCGGAGGGCGCCGAAAGTGAAAAAAGGTGCTTTTGAGGCTAGAGTTTGCAGGAAAGCAGAGAGGGCCAAATTGTCTGGGGCATTTGAAGGGGTTCCAGGAGGCAGTGAGGACCAGCATCACTTTTCCCCGCTGGCACCTTTGCTGTGGCAGCAAAACCTGGACGTTTGTCTTTTTTGCTCCACACAGCGCCGAAAGTGAAAAAAGGTGCTTTTGAGGCTAGAGTCCGCAGGAAAGCAGAGAGGGCCAAATTGTCTGGGGCATTTGAAGGGGTTCCAGGAGGCAGTGAGGACCAGCATCACTTTTCCCCGCTGGCACCTTTGCTATGGCAGCAAAAGCTGGACGTTTGTCTTTTTTTGCTCCAAAAAGCGCCGAAAGTGAAAAACAGTGCTTTTGAGGCTAGAGTGCGCAGGAAAGCAGAGAGGGCCAAATTGTCTGGGGCATTTGAAGGGGTTCCAGGAGGCAGTGAGGACCAGCATCACTTTTCCCCGCTGGCACCTTTGCTGTGGCAGCAAAAGCTGGACGTTTGTCTTTTTTCCTCTGGAGGGCGCCGAAAGTGAAAAAAGGTGCTTTTGAGGATAGATTCCGCAGGAAAGCAGAGAGGGCCAAATTGTCTGGGGCATTTGAAGGGGTTCCAGGAGGCAGTGAGGACCAGCATCACTTTTCCCCGCTGGCACCTTTGCTGTGGCAGCAAAAGCTGGACGTTTTTCTTTTTTCCTCCGGAGGGTGCCGAAAGTGAAAAAAGGTGCTTTTGAGGCTAGAGTGCGCAGGAAAGCAGAGAGGGCCAAATTGTCTGGGGCATTTGAAGGGGTTCCAGGAGGCAGTGAGGACCAGCATCACTTTTCCCCGCTGGCACCTTTGCTGTGGCAGCAAAAGCTGGACGTTTGTCTTTTTTGCTCCGGAGGGTGCCGAAAGTGAAAAAAGGTGCTTTTGAGGCTAGAGAGCGCAGGAAAGCAGAGAGGGCAAAATTGTCTGGGGCATTTGAAGGGGTTCCAGGAGGCAGTGAGGACCAGCATCACTTTTCCCCGCTGGCACCTTTGCTGTGGCAGCATAAGCTGGACGTTTGTCTTTTTTGCTCCAAACAGCGTTGAAAGTGAAAAACGGTGCTTTTGAGGCTAGAGTCCGCAGGAAAGCAGAGAGGGCCAAATTGTCTGGGGCATTTGAAGGGGTTCCAGGAGGCAGTGAGGACCAGCATCACTTTTCCCCGCTGGCACCTTTGCTGTGGCAGCAAAAGCTGGACGTTTGTCTTTTTTGCTCCACACAGCGCCGAAAGTGAAAAAAGGTGCTTTTGAGGCTAGAGTTTGCAGGAAAGCAGAGAGGGCCAAATTGTCTGGGGCATTTGAAGGGGTTCCAGGAGGCAGTGAGGACCAGCATCACTTTTCCCCGCTGGCACCTTTGCTGTGGCAGCAAAAGCTGGACGTTTGTCTTTTTTCCTCCGGAGGGCGCCAAAAGTGAAAAAAGGTGCTTTTGAGGCTAGAGTCCGCAGGAAAGCAGAGAGGGCCAAATTGTCTGGGGCATTTGAAGGGGTTCCAGGAGGCAGTGAGGACCAGCATCACTTTTCCCCGCTGGCACCTTTGCCGTGGCAGCAAAAGCTGGACGTTTGTCTTTTTTGCTCCAAACAGCGCCGAAAGTGAAAAAAGCTGCTTTTGAGGCTAGAGTGCGCAGGAAAGCAGAGAGGGCCAAATTGTCTGGGGCATTTGAAGGGGTTCCAGGAGGCAGTGAGGACCAGCATCACTTTTCCCCGCTGGCACCTTTGCTGTGGCAGCAAAAGCTGGACGTTTTTCTTTTTCGCTCCAAACAGCGCCGAAAGTGAAAAAAGGTGCTTTTGAGGCTAGAGTCCGCAGGAAAGCAGAGAGGGCCAAATTGTCTGGGGAATTTGAAGGAGTTCCAGGAGGCAGTGAGGACCAGCATCACTTTTCCCCGCTGGCACCTTTGCTATGGCAGCAAAAGCTGGACGTTTGTCTTTTTTGCTCCAAAAAGCGCCGAAAGTGAAAAACAGTGCTTTTGAGGCTAGAGTGCGCAGGAAAGCAGAGAGGGCCAAATTGTCTGGGGCATTTGAAGGGGTTCCAGGAGGCAGTGAGGACTAGCATCACTTTTCCCCGCTGGCACATTTGCTGTGGCAGCAAAAGCTGGACGTTTGTCTTTTTTGCTCCGGAGGGTGCCGAAAGTGAAAAAAGGTGCTTTTGAGGCTAGAGTTTGCAGGAAAGCAGAGAGGGCCAAATTGTCTGGGGCATTTGAAGGGGTTCCAGGAGGCAGTGAGGACCAGCATCACTTTTCCCCGCTGGCACCTTTGCTGTGGCAGCAAAACCTGGACGTTTGTCTTTTTTGCTCCACACAGCGCCGAAAGTGAAAAAAGGTGCTTTTGAGGCTAGAGTCCGCAGGAAAGCAGAGAGGGCCAAATTGTCTGGGGCATTTGAAGGGGTTCCAGGAGGCAGTGAGGACCAGCATCACTTTTCCCCGCTGGCACCTTTGCTATGGCAGCAAAAGCTGGACGTTTGTCTTTTTTGCTCCAAAAAGCGCCGAAAGTGAAAAACAGTGCTTTTGAGGCTAGAGTGCGCAGGAAAGCAGAGAGGGCCAAATTGTCTGGGGCATTTGAAGGGGTTCCAGGAGGCAGTGAGGACTAGCATCACTTTTCCCCGCTGGCACATTTGCTGTGGCAGCAAAAGCTGGACGTTTGTCTTTTTTGCTCCGGAGGGCGCCGAAAGTGAAAAAAGGTGCTTTTGAGGCTAGAGTGCGCAGGAAAGCAGAGAGGGCCAAATTGTCTGGGGCATTTGAAGGGGTTCCAGGAGGCAGTGAGGACCAGCATCACTTTTCCCCGCTGGCACCTTTGCTGTGGCAGCAAAACCTGGACGTTTGTCTTTTTTGCTCCACACAGCGCCGAAAGTGAAAAAAGGTGCTTTTGAGGCTAGAGTCCGCAGGAAAGCAGAGAGGGCCAAATTGTCTGGGGCATTTGAAGGGGTTCCAGGAGGCAGTGAGGACCAGCATCACTTTTCCCCGCTGGCACCTTTGCTATGGCAGCAAAAGCTGGACGTTTGTCTTTTTTTGCTCCAAAAAGCGCCGAAAGTGAAAAACAGTGCTTTTGAGGCTAGAGTGCGCAGGAAAGCAGAGAGGGCCAAATTGTCTGGGGCATTTGAAGGGGTTCCAGGAGGCAGTGAGGACTAGCATCACTTTTCCCCGCTGGCACCTTTGCTGTGGCAGCAAAAGCTGGACGTTTGTCTTTTTTGCTCCGGAG
Source organism: Vanellus vanellus (assembly GCF_965231255.1). Lineage (NCBI taxonomy): Eukaryota > Metazoa > Chordata > Aves > Charadriiformes > Charadriidae > Vanellus > Vanellus vanellus. The sequence continues at coordinate 54,695 of NW_028126653.1, forward strand.
GGCGCCGAAAGTGAAAAAAGGTGCTTTTGAGGCTAGAGTCTGCAAGAAAGCAGAGAGGGCCAAATTGTCTGGGGCATTTGAAGGGGTTCCAGGAGGCAGTGAGGACCAGCATCACTTTTCCCCGCTGGCACCTTTGCTGTGGCAGCAAAACCTGGACGTTTGTCTTTTTTTTTCTACCGAGGGCGCCGAAAGTGAAAAACGGTGCTTTTGAGGATAGAGTCTGCAGAAAAGCAGAGAGGGCCAAATTGTCTTGGGCATTTGAAGGGGTTCCAGGAGGCAGTGAGGACCAGCATCACTTTTCCCCGCTGGCACCTTTGCTATGGCAGCAAAAGCTGGACGTTTGTCTTTTTTGCTCCAAACAGCACCGAAAGTGAAAAAAGGTGCTTTTGAGAATAGAGTCCGCAGGAAAGCAGAGAGGGCCAAATTGTCTGGGGCATTTGAAGGGGTTCCAGGAGGCAGTGAGGACTAGCATCACTTTTCCCCGCTGGCACCTTTGCTGTGGCAGCAAAAGCTGGACGTTTTTCTTTTTTGCTCCAAACAGCGCCGAAAGTGAAAAAAGGTGCTTTTGAGGCTAGAGTCCGCAGGAAAGCAGAGAGGGCCAAATTGTCTGGGGCATTTGAAGGAGTTCCAGGAGGCAGTGAGGACTAGCATCACTTTTCCCCGCTGGCACCTTTGCTGTGGCAGCAAAAGCTGGACGTTTGTCTTTTTTCCTTTGGAGGGCGCCGAAAGTGAAAAAAGGTGCTTTTGAGGTTAGAGTCCGCAGGAAAGCAGAGAGGGCCAAATTGTCTGGGGCATTTGAAGGGGTTCCAGGAGGCAGTGAGGACCAGCATCACTTTTCCCCGCTGGCACCTTTGCTGTGGCAGCAAAACCTGGACGTTTGTCTTTTTTGCTCCACACAGCGCCAAAAGTGAAAAAAGGTGCTTTTGAGGCTAGAGTCCGCAGGAAAGCAGAGAGGGCCAAATTGTCTGGGGCATTTGAAGGGGTTCCAGGAGGCAGTGAGGACCAGCATCACTTTTCCCCGCTGGCACCTTTGCTGTGGCAGCAAAAGCTGGACGTTTGTCTTTTTTCCTCCGGAGGGTGCCGAAAGTGAAAAAAGGTGCTTTTGAGGGTAGAGTCCGCAGGAAAGCAGAGAGGGCCAAACTGTGTGGGGCATTTGAAGGAGTTCCAGGAGAGAGTGAGGACTAGCATCACTTTTCCCCGCTGGCACCTTCGCTGTGGCAGCAAAAGCTGGACGTTTGTCTTTTTTGCTCCGGAGGGCGCCAAAAGTGAAAAAAGGTGCTTTTGAGGCTAGAGCCCGCAGGAAAGCAGAGAGGGCCAAATTGTCTGGGGCATTTGAAGGGGTTCCAGGAGGCAGTGAGGACAAGCATCACTTTTCCCCACTGGCACCTTTGCTGTGGCAGCAAAAGCTGGACGTTTGTCTTTTTTGCTCCGGAGGGCGCCAAAAGTGAAAAAAGGTGCTTTTGAGGCTAGAGTCCGCAGGAAAGCAGAGAGGGCCAAATTGTCTGGGGCATTTGAAGGGGTTCCAGGAGGCAGTGAGGACCAGCATCACTTTTCCCCGCTGGCACCTTTGCTGTGGCAGCAAAAGCTGTACGTTTGTCTTTTTTGCTCCAAACAGCGCCGAAAGTGAAAAAAGGTGCTTTTGAGGCTAGAGTGCGCAGGAAAGCAGAGAGGGCCAAATTGTCTGGGGCATTTGAAGGGGTTCCAGGAGGCAGTGAGGACCAGCATCACTTTTCCCCGCTGGCACCTTTGCTGTGGCAGCAAAAGCTGGACGTTTTTCTTTTTTGCTCCAAACAGCTCCGAAAGTGAAAAAAGCTGCTTTTGAGGCTAGAGTCCGCATGAAAGCAGAGAGGGCCAAATTGTCTGGGGCATTTGATGGGGTTCCAGGAGGCAGTGAGGACCAGCATCACTTTTCCCCGCTGGCACCTTTGCTGTGGCAGCAAAAGCTGGACGTTTGTCTTTTTTAGTCCGGAGGGCGCCAAAACTGAAAAAAGGTGCTTTTGAGGCTAGAGTGCGCAGGAAAGCAGAGAGGGCCAAATTGTCTGGGGCATTTGAAGGGGTTCCAGGAGGCAGTGAGGACCAGCATCACTTTTCCCCGCTGGCACCTTTGCTGTGGCAGCAAAAGCTGGACGTTTGTCTTTTTTGCTCCAAACAGCGCCGAAAGTGAAAAAAGGTTCTTTTGAGGCTAGAGTCCGCAGGAAAGCAGAGAGGGCCAAATTGTCTGGGGCATTTGAAGGGGTTCCAGGAGGCAGTGAGGACCAGCATCACTTTTCCCCGCTGGCACCTTTGCTGTGGCAGCAAAAGCTGGACGTTTGTCTTTTTTGCTCCAAACAGCGCCGAAAGTGAAAAAAGGTGCTTTTGAGGCTAGAGTCCGCAGGAAAGCAGAGAGGGCCAAATTGTCTGGGGCATTTGAAGGGGTTCCAGGAGGCAGTGAGGACCAGCATCACTTTTCCCCGCTGGCACCTTTGCTATGGCAGCAAAAGCTGGACGTTTGTCTTTTTTGCTCCAAAAAGCGCCGAAAGTGAAAAACAGTGCTTTTGAGGCTAGAGTGCGCAGGAAAGCAGAGAGGGCCAAATTGTCTGGGGCATTTGAAGGGGTTCCAGGAGGCAGTGAGGACTAGCATCACTTTTCCCCGCTGGCACCTTTGCTGTGGCAGCAAAAGCTGGACGTTTGTCTTTTTTGCTCCGGAGGGCGCCGAAAGTGAAAAAAGGTGCTTTTGAGGCTAGAGTCTGCAAGAAAGCAGAGAGGGCCAAATTGTCTGGGGCATTTGAAGGGGTTCCAGGAGGCAGTGAGGACCAGCATCACTTTTCCCCGCTGGCACCTTTGCTGTGGCAGCAAAACCTGGACGTTTGTCTTTTTTTTTCTACCGAGGGCGCCGAAAGTGAAAAACGGTGCTTTTGAGGATAGAGTCTGCAGAAAAGCAGAGAGGGCCAAATTGTCTGGGGCATTTGAAGGGGTTCCAGGAGGCAGTGAGGACCAGCATCACTTTTCCCCGCTGGCACCTTTGCTATGGCAGCAAAAGCTGGACGTTTGTCTTTTTTGCTCCAAACAGCACCGAAAGTGAAAAAAGGTGCTTTTGAGAATAGAGTCCGCAGGAAAGCAGAGAGGGCCAAATTGTCTGGGGCATTTGAAGGGGTTCCAGGAGGCAGTGAGGACTAGCATCACTTTTCCCCGCTGGCACCTTTGCTGTGGCAGCAAAAGCTGGACGTTTTTCTTTTTTGCTCCAAACAGCGCCGAAAGTGAAAAAAGGTGCTTTTGAGGCTAGAGTCCGCAGGAAAGCAGAGAGGGCCAAATTGTCTGGGGCATTTGAAGGAGTTCCAGGAGGCAGTGAGGACTAGCATCACTTTTCCCCGCTGGCACCTTTGCTGTGGCAGCAAAAGCTGGACGTTTGTCTTTTTTCCTTTGGAGGGCGCCGAAAGTGAAAAAAGGTGCTTTTGAGGTTAGAGTCCGCAGGAAAGCAGAGAGGGCCAAATTGTCTGGGGCATTTGAAGGGGTTCCAGGAGGCAGTGAGGACCAGCATCACTTTTCCCCGCTGGCACCTTTGCTGTGGCAGCAAAACCTGGACGTTTGTCTTTTTTGCTCCACACAGCGCCAAAAGTGAAAAACAGTGCTTTTGAGGCTAGAGTGCGCAGGAAAGCAGAGAGGGCCAAATTGTCTGGGGCATTTGAAGGGGTTCCAGGAGGCAGTGAGGACTAGCATCACTTTTCCCCGCTGGCACCTTTGCTGTGGCAGCAAAAGCTGGACGTTTGTCTTTTTTGCTCCGGAGGGCGCCGAAAGTGAAAAAAGGTGCTTTTGAGGCTAGAGTCTGCAAGAAAGCAGAGAGGGCCAAATTGTCTGGGGCATTTGAAGGGGTTCCAGGAGGCAGTGAGGACCAGCATCACTTTTCCCCGCTGGCACCTTTGCTGTGGCAGCAAAACCTGGACGTTTGTCTTTTTTTTTCTACCGAGGGCGCCGAAAGTGAAAAACGGTGCTTTTGAGGATAGAGTCTGCAGAAAAGCAGAGAGGGCCAAATTGTCTTGGGCATTTGAAGGGGTTCCAGGAGGCAGTGAGGACCAGCATCACTTTTCCCCGCTGGCACCTTTGCTATGGCAGCAAAAGCTGGACGTTTGTCTTTTTTGCTCCAAACAGCACCGAAAGTGAAAAAAGGTGCTTTTGAGAATAGAGTCCGCAGGAAAGCAGAGAGGGCCAAATTGTCTGGGGCATTTGAAGGGGTTCCAGGAGGCAGTGAGGACTAGCATCACTTTTCCCCGCTGGCACCTTTGCTGTGGCAGCAAAAGCTGGACGTTTTTCTTTTTTGCTCCAAACAGCGCCGAAAGTGAAAAAAGGTGCTTTTGAGGCTAGAGTCCGCAGGAAAGCAGAGAGGGCCAAATTGTCTGGGGCATTTGAAGGAGTTCCAGGAGGCAGTGAGGACTAGCATCACTTTTCCCCGCTGGCACCTTTGCTGTGGCAGCAAAAGCTGGACGTTTGTCTTTTTTCCTTTGGAGGGCGCCGAAAGTGAAAAAAGGTGCTTTTGAGGTTAGAGTCCGCAGGAAAGCAGAGAGGGCCAAATTGTCTGGGGCATTTGAAGGGGTTCCAGGAGGCAGTGAGGACCAGCATCACTTTTCCCCGCTGGCACCTTTGCTGTGGCAGCAAAACCTGGACGTTTGTCTTTTTTGCTCCACACAGCGCCAAAAGTGAAAAAAGGTGCTTTTGAGGCTAGAGTCCGCAGGAAAGCAGAGAGGGCCAAATTGTCTGGGGCATTTGAAGGGGTTCCAGGAGGCAGTGAGGACCAGCATCACTTTTCCCCGCTGGCACCTTTGCTGTGGCAGCAAAAGCTGGACGTTTGTCTTTTTTCCTCCGGAGGGTGCCGAAAGTGAAAAAAGGTGCTTTTGAGGGTAGAGTCCGCAGGAAAGCAGAGAGGGCCAAACTGTGTGGGGCATTTGAAGGAGTTCCAGGAGAGAGTGAGGACTAGCATCACTTTTCCCCGCTGGCACCTTCGCTGTGGCAGCAAAAGCTGGACGTTTGTCTTTTTTGCTCCGGAGGGCGCCAAAAGTGAAAAAAGGTGCTTTTGAGGCTAGAGCCCGCAGGAAAGCAGAGAGGGCCAAATTGTCTGGGGCATTTGAAGGGGTTCCAGGAGGCAGTGAGGACAAGCATCACTTTTCCCCACTGGCACCTTTGCTGTGGCAGCAAAAGCTGGACGTTTGTCTTTTTTGCTCCGGAGGGCGCCAAAAGTGAAAAAAGGTGCTTTTGAGGCTAGAGTCCGCAGGAAAGCAGAGAGGGCCAAATTGTCTGGGGCATTTGAAGGGGTTCCAGGAGGCAGTGAGGACCAGCATCACTTTTCCCCGCTGGCACCTTTGCTGTGGCAGCAAAAGCTGTACGTTTGTCTTTTTTGCTCCAAACAGCGCCGAAAGTGAAAAAAGGTGCTTTTGAGGCTAGAGTGCGCAGGAAAGCAGAGAGGGCCAAATTGTCTGGGGCATTTGAAGGGGTTCCAGGAGGCAGTGAGGACCAGCATCACTTTTCCCCGCTGGCACCTTTGCTGTGGCAGCAAAAGCTGGACGTTTTTCTTTTTTGCTCCAAACAGCTCCGAAAGTGAAAAAAGCTGCTTTTGAGGCTAGAGTCCGCATGAAAGCAGAGAGGGCCAAATTGTCTGGGGCATTTGATGGGGTTCCAGGAGGCAGTGAGGACCAGCATCACTTTTCCCCGCTGGCACCTTTGCTGTGGCAGCAAAAGCTGGACGTTTGTCTTTTTTAGTCCGGAGGGCGCCAAAACTGAAAAAAGGTGCTTTTGAGGCTAGAGTGCGCAGGAAAGCAGAGAGGGCCAAATTGTCTGGGGCATTTGAAGGGGTTCCAGGAGGCAGTGAGGACCAGCATCACTTTTCCCCGCTGGCACCTTTGCTGTGGCAGCAAAAGCTGGACGTTTGTCTTTTTTGCTCCAAACAGCGCCGAAAGTGAAAAAAGGTTCTTTTGAGGCTAGAGTCCGCAGGAAAGCAGAGAGGGCCAAATTGTCTGGGGCATTTGAAGGGGTTCCAGGAGGCAGTGAGGACCAGCATCACTTTTCCCCGCTGGCACCTTTGCTGTGGCAGCAAAAGCTGGACGTTTGTCTTTTTTGCTCCAAACAGCGCCGAAAGTGAAAAAAGGTGCTTTTGAGGCTAGAGTCCGCAGGAAAGCAGAGAGGGCCAAATTGTCTGGGGCATTTGAAGGGGTTCCAGGAGGCAGTGAGGACCAGCATCACTTTTCCCCGCTGGCACCTTTGCTATGGCAGCAAAAGCTGGACGTTTGTCTTTTTTGCTCCAAAAAGCGCCGAAAGTGAAAAACAGTGCTTTTGAGGCTAGAGTGCGCAGGAAAGCAGAGAGGGCCAAATTGTCTGGGGCATTTGAAGGGGTTCCAGGAGGCAGTGAGGACTAGCATCACTTTTCCCCGCTGGCACCTTTGCTGTGGCAGCAAAAGCTGGACGTTTGTCTTTTTTGCTCCGGAGGGCGCCGAAAGTGAAAAAAGGTGCTTTTGAGGCTAGAGTCTGCAAGAAAGCAGAGAGGGCCAAATTGTCTGGGGCATTTGAAGGGGTTCCAGGAGGCAGTGAGGACCAGCATCACTTTTCCCCGCTGGCACCTTTGCTGTGGCAGCAAAACCTGGACGTTTGTCTTTTTTTTTCTACCGAGGGCGCCGAAAGTGAAAAACGGTGCTTTTGAGGATAGAGTCTGCAGAAAAGCAGAGAGGGCCAAATTGTCTGGGGCATTTGAAGGGGTTCCAGGAGGCAGTGAGGACCAGCATCACTTTTCCCCGCTGGCACCTTTGCTATGGCAGCAAAAGCTGGACGTTTGTCTTTTTTGCTCCAAACAGCACCGAAAGTGAAAAAAGGTGCTTTTGAGAATAGAGTCCGCAGGAAAGCAGAGAGGGCCAAATTGTCTGGGGCATTTGAAGGGGTTCCAGGAGGCAGTGAGGACTAGCATCACTTTTCCCCGCTGGCACCTTTGCTGTGGCAGCAAAAGCTGGACGTTTTTCTTTTTTGCTCCAAACAGCGCCGAAAGTGAAAAAAGGTGCTTTTGAGGCTAGAGTCCGCAGGAAAGCAGAGAGGGCCAAATTGTCTGGGGCATTTGAAGGAGTTCCAGGAGGCAGTGAGGACTAGCATCACTTTTCCCCGCTGGCACCTTTGCTGTGGCAGCAAAAGCTGGACGTTTGTCTTTTTTCCTTTGGAGGGCGCCGAAAGTGAAAAAAGGTGCTTTTGAGGTTAGAGTCCGCAGGAAAGCAGAGAGGGCCAAATTGTCTGGGGCATTTGAAGGGGTTCCAGGAGGCAGTGAGGACCAGCATCACTTTTCCCCGCTGGCACCTTTGCTGTGGCAGCAAAACCTGGACGTTTGTCTTTTTTGCTCCACACAGCGCCAAAAGTGAAAAAAGGTGCTTTTGAGGCTAGAGTCCGCAGGAAAGCAGAGAGGGCCAAATTGTCTGGGGCATTTGAAGGGGTTCCAGGAGGCAGTGAGGACCAGCATCACTTTTCCCCGCTGGCACCTTTGCTGTGGCAGCAAAAGCTGGACGTTTGTCTTTTTTCCTCCGGAGGGTGCCGAAAGTGAAAAAAGGTGCTTTTGAGGGTAGAGTCCGCAGGAAAGCAGAGAGGGCCAAACTGTGTGGGGCATTTGAAGGAGTTCCAGGAGAGAGTGAGGACTAGCATCACTTTTCCCCGCTGGCACCTTCGCTGTGGCAGCAAAAGCTGGACGTTTGTCTTTTTTGCTCCGGAGGGCGCCAAAAGTGAAAAAAGGTGCTTTTGAGGCTAGAGCCCGCAGGAAAGCAGAGAGGGCCAAATTGTCTGGGGCATTTGAAGGGGTTCCAGGAGGCAGTGAGGACAAGCATCACTTTTCCCCACTGGCACCTTTGCTGTGGCAGCAAAAGCTGGACGTTTGTCTTTTTTGCTCCGGAGGGCGCCAAAAGTGAAAAAAGGTGCTTTTGAGGCTAGAGTCCGCAGGAAAGCAGAGAGGGCCAAATTGTCTGGGGCATTTGAAGGGGTTCCAGGAGGCAGTGAGGACCAGCATCACTTTTCCCCGCTGGCACCTTTGCTGTGGCAGCAAAAGCTGTACGTTTGTCTTTTTTGCTCCAAACAGCGCCGAAAGTGAAAAAAGGTGCTTTTGAGGCTAGAGTGCGCAGGAAAGCAGAGAGGGCCAAATTGTCTGGGGCATTTGAAGGGGTTCCAGGAGGCAGTGAGGACCAGCATCACTTTTCCCCGCTGGCACCTTTGCTGTGGCAGCAAAAGCTGGACGTTTTTCTTTTTTGCTCCAAACAGCTCCGAAAGTGAAAAAAGCTGCTTTTGAGGCTAGAGTCCGCATGAAAGCAGAGAGGGCCAAATTGTCTGGGGCATTTGATGGGGTTCCAGGAGGCAGTGAGGACCAGCATCACTTTTCCCCGCTGGCACCTTTGCTGTGGCAGCAAAAGCTGGACGTTTGTCTTTTTTAGTCCGGAGGGCGCCAAAACTGAAAAAAGGTGCTTTTGAGGCTAGAGTGCGCAGGAAAGCAGAGAGGGCCAAATTGTCTGGGGCATTTGAAGGGGTTCCAGGAGGCAGTGAGGACCAGCATCACTTTTCCCCGCTGGCACCTTTGCTGTGGCAGCAAAAGCTGGACGTTTGTCTTTTTTGCTCCAAACAGCGCCGAAAGTGAAAAAAGGTTCTTTTGAGGCTAGAGTCCGCAGGAAAGCAGAGAGGGCCAAATTGTCTGGGGCATTTGAAGGGGTTCCAGGAGGCAGTGAGGACCAGCATCACTTTTCCCCGCTGGCACCTTTGCTGTGGCAGCAAAAGCTGGACGTTTGTCTTTTTTGCTCCACACAGCGCCGAAAGTGAAAAAAGGTGCTTTTGAGGCTAGAGTCCGCAGGAAAGCAGAGAGGGCCAAATTGTCTGGGGCATTTGAAGGGGTTCCAGGAGGCAGTGAGGACCAGCATCACTTTTCCCCGCTGGCACCTTTGCTATGGCAGCAAAAGCTGGACGTTTGTCTTTTTTGCTCCAAAAAGCGCCGAAAGTGAAAAACAGTGCTTTTGAGGCTAGAGTGCGCAGGAAAGCAGAGAGGGCCAAATTGTCTGGGGCATTTGAAGGGGTTCCAGGAGGCAGTGAGGACTAGCATCACTTTTCCCCGCTGGCACCTTTGCTGTGGCAGCAAAAGCTGGACGTTTGTCTTTTTTGCTCCGGAGGGCGCCGAAAGTGAAAAAAGGTGCTTTTGAGGCTAGAGTCTGCAAGAAAGCAGAGAGGGCCAAATTGTCTGGGGCATTTGAAGGGGTTCCAGGAGGCAGTGAGGACCAGCATCACTTTTCCCCGCTGGCACCTTTGCTGTGGCAGCAAAACCTGGACGTTTGTCTTTATTGCTCCGGAGGGCGCCAAAAGTGAAAAAAGGTGCTTTTGAGGCTAGAGTCCGCAGGAAAGCAGAGAGGGCCAAATTGTCTGGGGCATTTGAAGGGGTTCCAGGAGGCAGTGAGGACCAGCATCACTTTTCCCCGCTGGCACCTTTGCTGTGGCAGAAAAAGCTGGACGTTTGTCTTTTTTGCTCCAAACAGCGCCGAAAGTGAAAAAAGGTGCTTTTGAGACTAGAGTCTGCAGGAAAGCAGAGAGGGCCAAATTGTCTGGGGCATTTGAAGGGGTTCCAGGAGGCAGTGAGGACCAGCATCACTTTTCCCCGCTGGCACCTTTGCTGTGGCAGCAAAACATGGACGTTTTTCTTTTTTGCTCCAAACAGCGCCGAAAGTGAAAAAATGTGCTTTTGAGGCTAGAGTCCGCAGGAAAGCAGAGAGGGCCAAATTGTCTGGGGCATTTGAAGGGGTTCCAGGAGGCAGTGAGGACCAGCATCACTTTTCCCCGCTGGCACCTTTGCTGTGGCAGCAAAAGCTGGACGTTTTTCTTTTTTGCTCCAAACAGCTCCGAAAGTGAAAAACAGTGCTTTTGAGGCTAGAGTCCGCATGAAAGCAGAGAGGGCCAAATTGTCTGGGGCATTTGATGGGGTTCCAGGAGGCAGTGAGGACCAGCATCACTTTTCCCCGCTGGCACCTTTGCTGTGGCAGAAAAAGCTGGACGTTTGTCTTTTTTAGTCCGGAGGGCGCCAAAACTGAAAAAAGGTGCTTTTGAGGCTAGAGTGCGCAGGAAAGCAGAGAGGGCCAAATTGTCTGGGGCATTTGAAGGGGTTCCAGGAGGCAGTGAGGACCAGCATCACTTTTCCCCGCTGGCACCTTTGCTGTGGCAGCAAAAGCTGGACGTTTGTCTTTTTTGCTCCAAACAGCGCCGAAAGTGAAAAACATTGCTTTTGAGGCTAGAGTCCGCAGGAAAGCAGAGAGGGCCAAATTGTCTGGGGCATTTGAAGGGGTTCCAGGAGGCAGTGAGGACCAGCATCACTTTTCCCCGCTGGCACCTTTGCTGTGGCAGCAAAAGCTGGACGTTTGTCTTTTTTGCTCCAAACAGCGCCGAAAGTGAAAAAAGGTGCTTTTGAGGCTAGAGTCCGCAGGAAAGCAGAGAGGGCCAAATTGTCTGGGGCATTTGAAGGAGTTCCAGGAGGCAGTGAGGACTAGCATCACTTTTCCCCGCTGGCACATTTGCTGTGGCAGCAAAAGCTGGACGTTTGTCTTTTTTCCTTTGGAGGGCGCCGAAAGTGAAAAAAGGTGCTTTTGAGGTTAGAGTCCGCAGGAAAGCAGAGAGGGCCAAATTGTCTGGGGCATTTGAAGGGGTTCCAGGAGGCAGTGAGGACCAGCATCACTTTTCCCCGCTGGCACCTTTGCTGTGGCAGCAAAACCTGGACGTTTGTCTTTTTTACTCCAAACAGCGCCGAAAGTGAAAAACAGTGCTTTTGAGGCTAGAGTCCGCAGGAAAGCAGAGAGGGCCAAATTGTCTGGGGCATTTGAAGGGGTTCCAGGAGGCAGTGAGGACCAGCATCACTTTTCCCCGCTGGCACCTTTGCTGTGGCAGCAAAAGCTGGACGTTTGTCTTTTTTCCTCTGGAGGGCGCCGAAAGTGAAAAAAGCTGCTTTTGAGGCTAGAGTCCGCAGGAAAGCAGAGAGGGCCAAATTGTCTGGGGCATTTGAAGGGGTTCCAGGAGGCAGTGAGGACCAGCATCACTTTTCCCCGCTGGAACCTTTGCTGTGGCAGCAAAAGCTGGACGTTTTTCTTTTTTCCTCTGGAGGGTGCCGAAAGTGAAAAAAGGTGCTTTTGAGGCTAGAGTGCGCAGGAAAGCAGAGAGGGCCAAATTGTCTGGGGCATTTGAAGGGGTTCCAGGAGGCAGTGAGGACCAGCATCACTTTTCCCCGCTGGCACCTTTGCTGTGGCAGCATAAGCTGGACGTTTGTCTTTTTTGCTCCGGAGGGTGCCGAAAGTGAAAAAAGGTGCTTTTGAGGCTAGAGAGCGCAGGAAAGCAGAGAGGGCCAAATTGTCTGGGGCATTTGAAGGGGTTCCAGGAGGCAGTGAGGACCAGCATCACTTTTCCCCGCTGGCACCTTTGCTGTGGCAGCATAAGCTGGACGTTTGTCTTTTTTGCTCCAAACAGCGTTGAAAGTGAAAAACGGTGCTTTTGAGGCTAGAGTCCGCAGGAAAGCAGAGAGGGCCAAATTGTCTGGGGCATTTGAAGGGGTTCCAGGAGGCAGTGAGGACCAGCATCACTTTTCCCCGCTGGCACCTTTGCTGTGGCAGCAAAAGCTGGACGTTTGTCTTTTTTGCTCCACACAGCGCCGAAAGTGAAAAAAGGTGCTTTTGAGGCTAGAGTTTGCAGGAAAGCAGAGAGGGCCAAATTGTCTGGGGCATTTGAAGGGGTTCCAGGAGGCAGTGAGGACCAGCATCACTTTTCCCCGCTGGCACCTTTGCTGTGGCAGCAAAAGCTGGACGTTTGTCTTTTTTTTTCTACCGAGGGCGCCGAAAGTGAAAAACGGTGCTTTTGAGGATAGAGTCTGCAGAAAAGCAGAGAGGGCCAAATTGTCTGGGGCATTTGAAGGGGTTCCAGGAGGCAGTGAGGACCAGCATCACTTTTCCCCGCTGGCACCTTTGCTATGGCAGCAAAAGCTGGACGTTTGTCTTTTTTGCTCCAAACAGCACCGAAAGTGAAAAAAGGTGCTTTTGAGAATAGAGTCCGCAGGAAAGCAGAGAGGGCCAAATTGTCTGGGGCATTTGAAGGGGTTCCAGGAGGCAGTGAGGACTAGCATCACTTTTCCCCGCTGGCACCTTTGCTGTGGCAGCAAAAGCTGGACGTTTTTCTTTTTTGCTCCAAACAGCGCCGAAAGTGAAAAAAGGTGCTTTTGAGGCTAGAGTCCGCAGGAAAGCAGAGAGGGCCAAATTGTCTGGGGCATTTGAAGGAGTTCCAGGAGGCAGTGAGGACTAGCATCACTTTTCCCCGCTGGCACCTTTGCTGTGGCAGCAAAAGCTGGACGTTTGTCTTTTTTCCTTTGGAGGGCGCCGAAAGTGAAAAAAGGTGCTTTTGAGGTTAGAGTCCGCAGGAAAGCAGAGAGGGCCAAATTGTCTGGGGCATTTGAAGGGGTTCCAGGAGGCAGTGAGGACCAGCATCACTTTTCCCCGCTGGCACCTTTGCTGTGGCAGCAAAACCTGGACGTTTGTCTTTTTTGCTCCACACAGCGCCGAAAGTGAAAAAAGGTGCTTTTGAGGCTAGAGTCCGCAGGAAAGCAGAGAGGGCCAAATTGTCTGGGGCATTTGAAGGGGATCCAGGAGGCAGTGAGGACCAGCATCACTTTTCCCCGCTGGCACCTTTGCTATGGCAGCAAAAGCTGGACGTTTGTCTTTTTTGCTCCAAAAAGCGCCGAAAGTGAAAAACAGTGCTTTTGAGGCTAGAGTGCGCAGGAAAGCAGAGAGGGCCAAATTGTCTGGGGCATTTGAAGGGGTTCCAGGAGGCAGTGAGGACTAGCATCACTTTTCCCCGCTGGCACATTTGCTGTGGCAGCAAAAGCTGGACGTTTGTCTTTTTTGCTCCACACAGCGCCGAAAGTGAAAAAAGGTGCTTTGGAGGCTAGAGTCTGCAAGAAAGCAGAGAGGGCCAAATTGTCTGGGGCATTTGAAGGGGTTCCAGGAGGCAGTGAGGACCAGCATCACTTTTCCCCGCTGGCACCTTTGCTGTGGCAGCAAAACCTGGACGTTTGTCTTTTTTTTTCTACCGAGGGCGCCGAAAGTGAAAAACGGTGCTTTTGAGGATAGAGTCTGCAGAAAAGCAGAGAGGGCCAAATTGTCTGGGGCATTTGAAGGGGTTCCAGGAGGCAGTGAGGACCAGCATCACTTTTCCCCGCTGGCACCTTTGCTATGGCAGCAAAGGCTGGACGTTTGTCTTTTTTGCTCCAAACAGCTCCGAAAGTGAAAAACAGTGCTTTTGAGGCTAGAGTCCGCAGGAAAGCAGAGAGGGCCAAATTGTCTGGGGCATTTGAAGGGGTTCCAGGAGGCAGTGAGGACTAGCATCACTTTTCCCCGCTGGCACCTTTGCTGTGGCAGCAAAAGCTGGACGTTTGTCTTTTTTGCTCCAAACAGCGCCGAAAGTGAAAAAAGGTGCTTTTGAGGTTAGAGTCCGCAGGAAAGCAGAGAGGGCCAAATTGTCTGGGGCATTTGAAGGGGTTCCAGGAGGCAGTGAGGACCAGCATCACTTTTCCCCGCTGGCACCTTTGCTGTGGCAGCAAAAGCTGGACGTTTGTCTTTTTTGCTCCGGAGGGTGCCGAAACTGAAAAAAGGTGCTTTTGAGGGTAGAGTCCGCAGGAAAGCAGAGAGGGCCAAACTGTGTGGGGCATTTGAAGGAGTTCCAGGAGAGAGTGAGGACTAGCATCACTTTTCCCCGCTGGCACCTTCGCTGTGGCAGCAAAAGCTGGACGTTTGTCTTTTTTCCTCCGGAGGGCGCCAAAAGTGAAAAAAGATGCTTTTGAGGCTAGAGTCCGCAGGAAAGCAGAGAGGGCCAAATTGTCTGGGGCATTTGAAGGGGTTCCAGGAGGCAGTGAGGACCAGCATCACTTTTCCCCGCTGGCACCTTTGCTGTGGCAGCAAAAGCTGGACGTTTGTCTTTTTTGCTCCGGAGGGCGCCAAAAGTGAAAAAAGGTGCTTTTGAGGCTAGAGTCCGCAGGAAAGCAGAGAGGGCCAAATTGTCTGGGGCATTTGAAGGGGTTCCAGGAGGCAGTGAGGACCAGCATCACTTTTCCCCGCTGGCACCTTTGCTGTGGCAGAAAAAGCTGGACGTTTGTCTTTTTTGCTCCAAACAGCGCCGAAAGTGAAAAAAGGTGCTTTTGAGACTAGAGTCTGCAGGAAAGCAGAGAGGGCCAAATTGTCTGGGGCATTTGAAGGGGTTCCAGGAGGCAGTGAGGACCAGCATCACTTTTCCCCGCTGGCACCTTTGCTGTGGCAGCAAAAGCTGGACGTTTTTCTTTTTTGCTCCAAACAGCTCCGAAAGTGAAAAAATGTGCTTTTGAGGCTAGAGTCCGCAGGAAAGCAGAGAGGGCCAAATTGTCTGGGGCATTTGAAGGGGTTCCAGGAGGCAGTGAGGACCAGCATCACTTTTCCCCGCTGGCACCTTTGCTGTGGCAGCAAAAGCTGGACGTTTTTCTTTTTTGCTCCAAACAGCTCCGAAAGTGAAAAACAGTGCTTTTGAGGCTAGAGTCCGAATGAAAGCAGAGAGGGCCAAATTGTCTGGGGCATTTGATGGGGTTCCAGGAGGCAGTGAGGACCAGCATCACTTTTCCCCGCTGGCACCTTTGCTGTGGCAGAAAAAGCTGGACGTTTGTCTTTTTTAGTCCGGAGGGCGCCAAAACTGAAAAAAGGTGCTTTTGAGGCTAGAGTCCGCAGGAAAGCAGAGAGGGCCAAATTGTCTGGGGCATTTGAAGGGGTTCCAGGAGGCAGTGAGGACCAGCATCACTTTTCCCCGCTGGCACCTTTGCTGTGGCAGCAAAAGCTGGACGTTTGTCTTTTTTGCTCCAAACAGCGCCGAAAGTGAAAAAAGGTTCTTTTGAGGCTAGAGTCCGCAGGAAAGCAGAGAGGGCCAAATTGTCTGGGGCATTTGAAGGGGTTCCAGGAGGCAGTGAGGACCAGCATCACTTTTCCCCGCTGGCACCTTTGCTGTGGCAGCAAAAGCTGGACGTTTGTCTTTTTTGCTCCAAACAGCGCCGAAAGTGAAAAAAGGTGCTTTTGAGGCTAGAGTCCGCAGGAAAGCAGAGAGGGCCAAATTGTCTGGGGCATTTGAAGGAGTTCCAGGAGGCAGTGAGGACTAGCATCACTTTTCCCCGCTGGCACCTTTGCTGTGGCAGCAAAAGCTGGACGTTTGTCTTTTTTCCTTTGGAGGGCGCCGAAAGTGAAAAAAGGTGCTTTTGAGGCTAGAGTGCGCAGGAAAGCAGAGAGGGCCAAATTGTCTGGGGCATTTGAAGGGGTTCCAGGAGGCAGTGAGGACCAGCATCACTTTTCCCCGCTGGCACCTTTGCTGTGGCAGCAAAAGCTGGACGTTTGTCTTTTTTGCTCCAAACAGCGCCGAAAGTGAAAAAAGGTGCTTTTGAGGCTAGAGTCCGCAGGAAAGCAGAGAGGGCCAAATTGTCTGGGGCATTTGAAGGGGTTCCAGGAGGCAGTGAGGACCAGCATCACTTTTCCCCGCTGGCACCTTTGCTATGGCAGCAAAAGCTGGACGTTTGTCTTTTTTGCTCCAAAAAGCGCCGAAAGTGAAAAACAGTGCTTTTGAGGCTAGAGTGCGCAGGAAAGCAGAGAGGGCCAAATTGTCTGGGGCATTTGAAGGGGTTCCAGGAGGCAGTGAGGACTAGCATCACTTTTCCCCGCTGGCACATTTGCTGTGGCAGCAAAAGCTGGACGTTTGTCTTTTTTGCTCCGGAGGGCGTCGAAAGTGAAAAAAGGTGCTTTTGAGGCTAGAGTTTGCAGGAAAGCAGAGAGGGCCAAATTGTCTGGGGCATTTGAAGGGGTTCCAGGAGGCAGTGAGGACAAGCATCACTTTTCCCCGCTGGCGCCTTTGCTATGGCAGCAAAACCTGGACGTTTGTCTTTTTTACTCCAAACAGCGCCGAAAGTGAAAAAAGGTGCTTTTGAGGCTAGAGTGCGCAGGAAAGCAGAGAGGGCCAAATTGTCTGGGGCATTTGAAGGGGTTCCAGGAGGCAGTGAGGACCAGCATCACTTTTCCCCGCTGGCACCTTTGCTGTGGCAGCAAAAGCTGGACGTTTGTCTTTTTTGCTCCGGAGGGTGCCGAAAGTGAAAAAAGGTGCTTTTGAGGCTAGAGTCCGCAGGAAAGCAGAGAGGGCCAAATTGTCTGGGGCATTTGAAGGGGTTCCAGGAGGCAGTGAGGACCAGCATCACTTTTCCCCGCTGGCACCTTTGCTGTGGCAGCAAAAGCTGGACGTTTGTCTTTTTTGCTCCACACAGCGCCGAAAGTGAAAAAAGGTGCTTTTGAGGGTAGAGTGCGCAGGAAAGCAGAGAGGGCCAAATTGTCTGGGGCATTTGAAGGGGTTCCAGGAGGCAGTGAGGACCAGCATCACTTTTCCCCGCTGGCACCTTTGCTGTGGCAGCAAAAGCTGGACGTTTGTCTTTTTTCCTCCGGAGGGCGCCAAAAGTGAAAAAAGGTGCTTTTGAGGCTAGAGTCCGCAGGAAAGCAGAGAGGGCCAAATTGTCTGGGGCATTTGAAGGGGTTCCAGGAGGCAGTGAGGACTAGCATCACTTTTCCCCGCTGGCACCTTTGCTGTGGCAGCAAAAGCTGGACGTTTTTCTTTTTTGCTCCAAACAGCGCCGAAAGTGAAAAAAGGTGCTTTTGAGGCTAGAGTCCGCAGGAAAGCAGAGAGGGCCAAATTGTCTGGGGCATTTGAAGGAGTTCCAGGAGGCAGTGAGGACTAGCATCACTTTTCCCTGCTGGCACCTTTGCTGTGGCAGCAAAAGCTGGACGTTTGTCTTTTTTCCTTTGGAGGGCGCCGAAAGTGAAAAAAGGTGCTTTTGAGGTTAGAGTCCGCAGGAAAGCAGAGAGGGCCAAATTGTCTGGGGCATTTGAAGGGGTTCCAGGAGGCAGTGAGGACCAGCATCACTTTTCCCCGCTGGCACCTTTGCTGTGGCAGCAAAAGCTGGACGTTTGTCTTTTTTGCTCCAAAAAGCGCCGAAAGTGAAAAACAGTGCTTTTGAGGCTAGAGTGCGCAGGAAAGCAGAGAGGGCCAAATTGTCTGGGGCATTTGAAGGGGTTCCAGGAGGCAGTGAGGACTAGCATCACTTTTCCCCGCTGGCACATTTGCTGTGGCAGCAAAAGCTGGACGTTTGTCTTTTTTGCTCCGGAGGGCGCCGAAAGTGAAAAAAGGTGCTTTTGAGGCTAGAGTTTGCAGGAAAGCAGAGAGGGCCAAATTGTCTGGGGCATTTGAAGGGGTTCCAGGAGGCAGTGAGGACAAGCATCACTTTTCCCCGCTGGCGCCTTTGCTATGGCAGCAAAACCTGGACGTTTGTCTTTTTTACACCAAACAGCGCCGAAAGTGAAAAACAGTGCTTTTGAGGCTAGAGTCCGCAGGAAAGCAGAGAGGGCCAAATTGTCTGGGGCATTTGAAGGGGTTCCAGGAGGCAGTGAGGACAAGCATCACTTTTCCCTGCTGGCACCTTTGCTGTGGCAGCAAAAGCTGGACGTTTGTCTTTTTTGCTCCGGAGGGCGCCGAAAGTGAAAAAAGGTGCTTTTGAGGATAGATTCCGCAGGAAAGCAGAGAGGGCCAAATTGTCTGGGGCATTTGAAGGGGTTCCAGGAGGCAGTGAGGACCAGCATCACTTTTCCCCGCTGGCACCTTTGCTGTGGCAGCAAAAGCTGGACGTTTTTCTTTTTTCCTCCGGAGGGTGCCGAAAGTGAAAAAAGGTGCTTTTGAGGCTAGAGTGCGCAGGAAAGCAGAGAGGGCCAAATTGTCTGGGGCATTTGAAGGGGTTCCAGGAGGCAGTGAGGACCAGCATCACTTTTCCCCGCTGGCACCTTTGCTGTGGCAGCAAAAGCTGGACGTTTGTCTTTTTTGCTTCGGAGGGTGCCGAAAGTGAAAAAAGGTGCTTTTGAGGCTAGAGTGCGCAGGAAAGCAGAGAGGGCCAAATTGTCTGGGGCATTTGAAGGGGTTCCAGGAGGCAGTGAGGACCAGCATCACTTTTCCCCGCTGGCACCTTTGCTGTGGCAGCATAAGCTGGACGTTTGTCTTTTTTGCTCCAAACAGCGTTGAAAGTGAAAAACGGTGCTTTTGAGGCTAGAGTCCGCAGGAAAGCAGAGAGGGCCAAATTGTCTGGGGCATTTGAAGGGGTTCCAGGAGGCAGTGAGGACCAGCATCACTTTTCCCCGCTGGCACCTTTGCTGTGGCAGCAAAAGCTGGACGTTTGTCTTTTTTGCTCCACACAGCGCCGAAAGTGAAAAAAGGTGCTTTTGAGGCTAGAGTTTGCAGGAAAGCAGAGAGGGCCAAATTGTCTGGGGCATTTGAAGGGGTTCCAGGAGGCAGTGAGGACCAGCATCACTTTTCCCCGCTGGCACCTTTGCTGTGGCAGCAAAAGCTGGACGTTTGTCTTTTTTCCTCCGGAGGGCGCCAAAACTGATAAAAGGTGCTTTTGAGGCTAGAGTGCGCAGGAAAGCAGAGAGGGCCAAATTGTCTGGGGCATTTGAAGGGGTTCCAGGAGGCAGTGAGGACCAGCATCACTTTTCCCCGCTGGCACCTTTGCCGTGGCAGCAAAACCTGGACGTTTGTCTTTTTTGCTCCAAAAAGCGCCGAAAGTGAAAAAAGGTGCTTTTGAGGCTAGAGTGCGCAGGAAAGCAGAGAGGGCCAAATTGTCTGGGGCATTTGAAGGGGTTCCAGGAGGCAGTGAGGACCAGCATCACTTTTCCCCGCTGGCACCTTTGCTATGGCAGCAAAAGCTGGACGTTTGTCTTTTTTGCTCCAAACAGCACCGAAAGTGAAAAAAGGTGCTTTTGAGAATAGAGTCCGCAGGAAAGCAGAGAGGGCCAAATTGTCTGGGGCATTTGAAGGGGTTCCAGGAGGCAGTGAGGACTAGCATCACTTTTCCCCGCTGGCACCTTTGCTGTGGCAGCAAAAGCTGGACGTTTGTCTTTTTTGCTCCAAACAGCGCCGAAAGTGAAAAAAGGTGCTTTTGAGGCTAGAGTCCGCAGGAAAGCAGAGAGGGCCAAATTGTCTGGGGCATTTGAAGGAGTTCCGGGAGACAGTGAGGACTAGCATCACTTTTCCCTGCTGGCACCTTTGCTGTGGCAGCAAAAGCTGGACGTTTGTCTTTTTTGCTCCAAACAGCGCCGAAAGTGAAAAAAGGTGCTTTTGAGACTAGAGTCTGCAGGAAAGCAGAGAGGGCCAAATTGTCTGGGGCATTTGAAGGGGTTCCAGGAGGCAGTGAGGACCAGCATCACTTTTCCCCGCTGGCACCTTTGCTGTGGCAGCAAAAGCTGGACGTTTTTCTGTTTTGCTCCAAACAGCTCCGAAAGTGAAAAACAGTGCTTTTGAGGCTAGAGTCCGCAGGAAAGCAGAGAGGGCCAAATTGTCTGGGGCATTTGAAGGGGTTCCTGGAGGCAGTGAGGACCAGCATCACTTTTCCCCGCTGGCACCTTTGCTGTGGCAGCAAAAGCTGGACGTTTGTCTTTTTTGCTCCAAACAGCGCCGAAAGTGAAAAACAGTGCTTTTGAGGCTAGAGTCCGCAGGAAAGCAGAGAGGGCCAAATTGTCTGGGGCATTTGAAGGGGTTCCAGGAGGCAGTGAGGACCAGCATCACTTTTCCCCGCTGGCACCTTTGCTGTGGCAGCAAAACCTGGACGTTTGTACTTTTTTATCTCCCGAGGGCGCCGAAAGTGAAAAAAGGTGTTTTGAGGATAGAGTCTGCAGAAAAGCAGAGAGGGCCAAATTGTCTGGGGCATTTGAAGGGGTTCCAGGAGGCAGTGAGGACCAGCATCACTTTTCCCCGCTGGCACCTTTGCTATGGCAGCAAAACCTGGACGTTTGTCTTTTTTACTCCAAACAGCGCCGAAAGTGAAAAACAGTGCTTTTGAGGCTAGAGTCCGCAGGAAAGCAGAGAGGGCCAAATTGTCTGGGGCATTTGAAGGGGTTCCAGGAGGCAGTGAGGACCAGCATCACTTTTCCCCGCTGGCACCTTTGCTGTGGCAGCAAAAGCTGGACGTTTGTCTTTTTTCCTCCGGAGGGCGCCAAAACTGAAAAAAGCTGCTTTTGAGGCTAGAGTGCGCAGGAAAGCAGAGAGGGCCAAATTGTCTGGGGCATTTGAAGGGGTTCCAGGAGGCAGTGAGGACCAGCATCACTTTTCCCCGCTGGCACCTTTGCTGTGGCAGCAAAAGCTGGACGTTTGTCTTTTTTGCTCCAAACAGCGCCGAAAGTGAAAAAAGGTGCTTTTGAGGCTAGAGTGCGCAGGAAAGCAGAGAGGGCCAAATTGTCTGGGGCATTTGAAGGGGTTCCAGGAGGCAGTGAGGACCAGCATCACTTTTCCCCGCTGGCACCTTTGCTGTGGCAGCATAAGCTGGACGTTTGTCTTTTTTGCTCCAAACAGCGTTGAAAGTGAAAAACGGTGCTTTTGAGGCTAGAGTCCGCAGGAAAGCAGAGAGGGCCAAATTGTCTGGGGCATTTGAAGGGGTTCCAGGAGGCAGTGAGGACCAGCATCACTTTTCCCCGCTGGCACCTTTGCTGTGGCAGCAAAAGCTGGACGTTTGTCTTTTTTGCTCCACACAGCGCCGAAAGTGAAAAAAGGTGCTTTTGAGGCTAGAGTCCGCAGGAAAGCAGAGAGGGCCAAATTGTCTGGGGCATTTGAAGGGGTTCCAGGAGGCAGTGAGGACTAGCATCACTTTTCCCCGCTGGCACCTTTGCTGTGGCAGCAAAAGCTGGACGTTTGTCTTTTTTGCTCCAAACAGCGCCGAAAGTGAAAAAAGGTGCTTTTGAGGCTAGAGTCCGCAGGAAAGCAGAGAGGGCCAAATTGTCTGGGGCATTTGAAGGAGTTCCGGGAGACAGTGAGGACTAGCATCACTTTTCCCCGCTGGCACCTTTGCTGTGTCAGCAAAAGCTGGACGTTTGTACTTTTTTATCTCCCGAGGGCGCCGAAAGTGAAAAAAGGTGTTTTGAGGATAGAGTCTGCAGAAAAGCAGAGAGGGCCAAATTGTCTGGGGCATTTGAAGGGGTTCCAGGAGGCAGTGAGGACCAGCATCACTTTTCCCCGCTGGCACCTTTGCTATGGCAGCAAAACCTGGACGTTTGTCTTTTTTACTCCAAACAGCGCCGAAAGTGAAAAACAGTGCTTTTGAGGCTAGAGTGCGCAGGAAAGCAGAGAGGGCCAAATTGTCTGGGGCATTTGAAGGGGTTCCAGGAGGCAGTGAGGACCAGCATCACTTTTCCCCGCTGGCACCTTTGCTGTGGCAGCAAAAGCTGGACGTTTGTCTTTTTTCCTCCGGAGGGCGCCAAAACTGAAAAAAGCTGCTTTTGAGGCTACAGTCCGCAGGAAAGCAGAGAGGGCCAAATTGTCTGGGGCATTTGAAGGGGTTCCAGGAGGCAGTGAGGACTAGCATCACTTTTCCCCGCTGGCACCTTTGCTGTGGCAGCAAAAGCTGGACGTTTGTCTTTTTTCCTTTGGAGGGCGCCGAAAGTGAAAAAAGGTGCTTTTGAGGTTAGAGTCCGCAGGAAAGCAGAGAGGGCCCAATTGTCTGAGGCATTTGAAGGGGTTCCAGGAGGCAGTGAGGACCAGCATCACTTTTCCCCGCTGGCACCTTTGCTGTGGCAGCAAAAGCTGGACGTTTGTCTTTTTTCCTCTGGAGGGCGCCGAAAGTGAAAAAAGGTGCTTTTGAGGACAGATTCCGCAGGAAAGCAGAGAGGGCCAAATTGTCTGGGGCATTTGAAGGGGTTCCAGGAGGCAGTGAGGACCAGCATCACTTTTCCCCGCTGGCACCTTTGCTGTGGCAGCAAAAGCTGGACTTTTGTCTTTTTTCCTCCGGAGGGTGCCGAAAGTGAAAAAATGTGCTTTTGAGGCTAGAGTCCGCAGGAAAGCAGAGGGGGCCAAATTGTCTGGGGCATTTGAAGGGGTTCCAGGAGGCAGTGAGGACCAGCATCACTTTTCCCCGCTGGCACCTTTGCCGTGGCAGCAAAACCTGGACGTTTGTCTTTTTTGCTCCAAAAAGCGCCGAAAGTGAAAAAAGGTGCTTTTGAGGCTAGAGTGCGCAGGAAAGCAGAGAGGGCCAAATTGTCTGGGGCATTTGAAGGGGTTCCAGGAGGCAGTGAGGACCAGCATCACTTTTCCCCGCTGGCACCTTTGCTATGGCAGCAAAAGCTGGACGTTTGTCTTTTTTGCTCCAAACAGCACCGAAAGTGAAAAAAGGTGCTTTTGAGAATAGAGTCCGCAGGAAAGCAGAGAGGGCCAAATTGTCTGGGGCATTTGAAGGGGTTCCAGGAGGCAGTGAGGACTAGCATCACTTTTCCCCGCTGGCACCTTTGCTGTGGCAGCAAAAGCTGGACGTTTGTCTTTTTTGCTCCGGAGGGCGCCGAAAGTGAAAAAAGGTGCTTTTGAGGATAGATTCCGCAGGAAAGCAGAGAGGGCCAAATTGTCTGGGGCATTTGAAGGGGTTCCAGGAGGCAGTGAGGACCAGCATCACTTTTCCCCGCTGGCACCTTTGCTGTGGCAGCAAAAGCTGGACGTTTTTCTTTTTTCCTCCGGAGGGTGCCGAAAGTGAAAAAAGGTGCTTTTGAGGCTAGAGTGCGCAGGAAAGCAGAGAGGGCCAAATTGTCTGGGGCATTTGAAGGGGTTCCAGGAGGCAGTGAGGACCAGCATCACTTTTCCCCGCTGGCACCTTTGCTGTGGCAGCAAAAGCTGGACGTTTGTCTTTTTTGCTTCGGAGGGTGCCGAAAGTGAAAAAAGGTGCTTTTGAGGCTAGAGTGCGCAGGAAAGCAGAGAGGGCCAAATTGTCTGGGGCATTTGAAGGGGTTCCAGGAGGCAGTGAGGACCAGCATCACTTTTCCCCGCTGGCACCTTTGCTGTGGCAGCATAAGCTGGACGTTTGTCTTTTTTGCTCCAAACAGCGTTGAAAGTGAAAAACGGTGCTTTTGAGGCTAGAGTCCGCAGGAAAGCAGAGAGGGCCAAATTGTCTGGGGCATTTGAAGGGGTTCCAGGAGGCAGTGAGGACCAGCATCACTTTTCCCCGCTGGCACCTTTGCTGTGGCAGCAAAAGCTGGACGTTTGTCTTTTTTGCTCCACACAGCGCCGAAAGTGAAAAAAGGTGCTTTTGAGGCTAGAGTTTGCAGGAAAGCAGAGAGGGCCAAATTGTCTGGGGCATTTGAAGGGGTTCCAGGAGGCAGTGAGGACCAGCATCACTTTTCCCCGCTGGCACCTTTGCTGTGGCAGCAAAAGCTGGACGTTTGTCTTTTTTCCTCCGGAGGGCGCCAAAACTGATAAAAGGTGCTTTTGAGGCTAGAGTGCGCAGGAAAGCAGAGAGGGCCAAATTGTCTGGGGCATTTGAAGGGGTTCCAGGAGGCAGTGAGGACCAGCATCACTTTTCCCCGCTGGCACCTTTGCTGTGGCAGCAAAAGCTGGACGTTTGTCTTTTTTCCTTTGGAGGGCGCCGAAAGTGAAAAAAGGTGCTTTTGAGGTTAGAGTCCGCAGGAAAGCAGAGAGGGCCCAATTGTCTGAGGCATTTGAAGGGGTTCCAGGAGGCAGTGAGGACCAGCATCACTTTTCCCCGCTGGCACCTTTGCTGTGGCAGCAAAAGCTGGACGTTTGTCTTTTTTCCTCTGGAGGGCGCCGAAAGTGAAAAAAGGTGCTTTTGAGGACAGATTCCGCAGGAAAGCAGAGAGGGCCAAATTGTCTGGGGCATTTGAAGGGGTTCCAGGAGGCAGTGAGGACCAGCATCACTTTTCCCCGCTGGCACCTTTGCTGTGGCAGCAAAAGCTGGACTTTTGTCTTTTTTCCTCCGGAGGGTGCCGAAAGTGAAAAAATGTGCTTTTGAGGCTAGAGTCCGCAGGAAAGCAGAGGGGGCCAAATTGTCTGGGGCATTTGAAGGGGTTCCAGGAGGCAGTGAGGACCAGCATCACTTTTCCCCGCTGGCACCTTTGCCGTGGCAGCAAAACCTGGACGTTTGTCTTTTTTGCTCCAAAAAGCGCCGAAAGTGAAAAAAGGTGCTTTTGAGGCTAGAGTGCGCAGGAAAGCAGAGAGGGCCAAATTGTCTGGGGCATTTGAAGGGGTTCCAGGAGGCAGTGAGGACCAGCATCACTTTTCCCCGCTGGCACCTTTGCTATGGCAGCAAAAGCTGGACGTTTGTCTTTTTTGCTCCAAACAGCACCGAAAGTGAAAAAAGGTGCTTTTGAGAATAGAGTCCGCAGGAAAGCAGAGAGGGCCAAATTGTCTGGGGCATTTGAAGGGGTTCCAGGAGGCAGTGAGGACTAGCATCACTTTTCCCCGCTGGCACCTTTGCTGTGGCAGCAAAAGCTGGACGTTTGTCTTTTTTGCTCCGGAGGGCGCCGAAAGTGAAAAAAGGTGCTTTTGAGGATAGATTCCGCAGGAAAGCAGAGAGGGCCAAATTGTCTGGGGCATTTGAAGGGGTTCCAGGAGGCAGTGAGGACCAGCATCACTTTTCCCCGCTGGCACCTTTGCTGTGGCAGCAAAAGCTGGACGTTTTTCTTTTTTCCTCCGGAGGGTGCCGAAAGTGAAAAAAGGTGCTTTTGAGGCTAGAGTGCGCAGGAAAGCAGAGAGGGCCAAATTGTCTGGGGCATTTGAAGGGGTTCCAGGAGGCAGTGAGGACCAGCATCACTTTTCCCCGCTGGCACCTTTGCTGTGGCAGCAAAAGCTGGACGTTTGTCTTTTTTGCTTCGGAGGGTGCCGAAAGTGAAAAAAAGGTGCTTTTGAGGCTAGAGTGCGCAGGAAAGCAGAGAGGGCCAAATTGTCTGGGGCATTTGAAGGGGTTCCAGGAGGCAGTGAGGACCAGCATCACTTTTCCCCGCTGGCACCTTTGCTGTGGCAGCATAAGCTGGACGTTTGTCTTTTTTGCTCCAAACAGCGTTGAAAGTGAAAAACGGTGCTTTTGAGGCTAGAGTCCGCAGGAAAGCAGAGAGGGCCAAATTGTCTGGGGCATTTGAAGGGGTTCCAGGAGGCAGTGAGGACCAGCATCACTTTTCCCCGCTGGCACCTTTGCTGTGGCAGCAAAAGCTGGACGTTTGTCTTTTTTGCTCCACACAGCGCCGAAAGTGAAAAAAGGTGCTTTTGAGGCTAGAGTTTGCAGGAAAGCAGAGAGGGCCAAATTGTCTGGGGCATTTGAAGGGGTTCCAGGAGGCAGTGAGGACCAGCATCACTTTTCCCCGCTGGCACCTTTGCTGTGGCAGCAAAAGCTGGACGTTTGTCTTTTTTCCTCCGGAGGGCGCCAAAACTGATAAAACGTGCTTTTGAGGCTAGAGTGCGCAGGAAAGCAGAGAGGGCCAAATTGTCTGGGGCATTTGAAGGGGTTCCAGGAGGCAGTGAGGACCAGCATCACTTTTCCCCGCTGGCACCTTTGCCGTGGCAGCAAAACCTGGACGTTTGTCTTTTTTGCTCCAAAAAGCGCCGAAAGTGAAAAAAGGTGCTTTTGAGGCTAGAGTGCGCAGGAAAGCAGAGAGGGCCAAATTGTCTGGGGCATTTGAAGGGGTTCCAGGAGGCAGTGAGGACCAGCATCACTTTTCCCCGCTGGCACCTTTGCTATGGCAGCAAAAGCTGGACGTTTGTCTTTTTTGCTCCAAACAGCACCGAAAGTGAAAAAAGGTGCTTTTGAGAATAGAGTCCGCAGGAAAGCAGAGAGGGCCAAATTGTCTGGGGCATTTGAAGGGGTTCCAGGAGGCAGTGAGGACTAGCATCACTTTTCCCCGCTGGCACCTTTGCTGTGGCAGCAAAAGCTGGACGTTTGTCTTTTTTGCTCCAAACAGCGCCGAAAGTGAAAAAAGGTGCTTTTGAGGCTAGAGTCCGCAGGAAAGCAGAGAGGGCCAAATTGTCTGGGGCATTTGAAGGAGTTCCGGGAGACAGTGAGGACTAGCATCACTTTTCCCTGCTGGCACCTTTGCTGTGGCAGCAAAAGCTGGACGTTTGTCTTTTTTGCTCCAAACAGCGCCGAAAGTGAAAAAAGGTGCTTTTGAGACTAGAGTCTGCAGGAAAGCAGAGAGGGCCAAATTGTCTGGGGCATTTGAAGGGGTTCCAGGAGGCAGTGAGGACCAGCATCACTTTTCCCCGCTGGCACCTTTGCTGTGGCAGCAAAAGCTGGACGTTTTTCTGTTTTGCTCCAAACAGCTCCGAAAGTGAAAAACAGTGCTTTTGAGGCTAGAGTCCGCAGGAAAGCAGAGAGGGCCAAATTGTCTGGGGCATTTGAAGGGGTTCCTGGAGGCAGTGAGGACCAGCATCACTTTTCCCCGCTGGCACCTTTGCTGTGGCAGCAAAAGCTGGACGTTTGTCTTTTTTGCTCCAAACAGCGCCGAAAGTGAAAAACAGTGCTTTTGAGGCTAGAGTCCGCAGGAAAGCAGAGAGGGCCAAATTGTCTGGGGCATTTGAAGGGGTTCCAGGAGGCAGTGAGGACCAGCATCACTTTTCCCCGCTGGCACCTTTGCTGTGGCAGCAAAACCTGGACGTTTGTCTTTTTTACTCCAAACAGCGCCGAAAGTGAAAAACAGTGCTTTTGAGGCTAGAGTCCGCAGGAAAGCAGAGAGGGCCAAATTGTCTGGGGCATTTGAAGGGGTTCCAGGAGGCAGTGAGGACCAGCATCACTTTTCCCCGCTGGCACCTTTGCTGTGGCAGCAAAAGCTGGACGTTTGTCTTTTTTGCTCCAAACAGCGCCGAAAGTGAAAAAAGGTGCTTTTGAGGCTAGAGTGCACAGGAAAGCAGAGAGGGCCAAATTGTCTGGGGCATTTGAAGGGGTTCCAGGAGGCAGTGAGGACCAGCATCACTTTTCCCCGCTGGCACCTTTGCTGTGGCAGCAAAAGCTGGACGTTTGTCTTTTTTGCTCCAAACAGCGCCGAAAGTGAAAAAAGGTGCTTTTGAGGCTAGAGTGCGCAGGAAAGCAGAGAGGGCCAAATTGTCTGGGGCATTTGAAGGGGTTCCAGGAGGCAGTGAGGACCAGCATCACTTTTCCCCGCTGGCACCTTTGCTGTGGCAGCATAAGCTGGACGTTTGTCTTTTTTGCTCCAAACAGCGTTGAAAGTGAAAAACGGTGCTTTTGAGGCTAGAGTCCGCAGGAAAGCAGAGAGGGCCAAATTGTCTGGGGCATTTGAAGGGGTTCCAGGAGGCAGTGAGGACCAGCATCACTTTTCCCCGCTGGCACCTTTGCTGTGGCAGCAAAAGCTGGACGTTTGTCTTTTTTGCTCCACACAGCGCCGAAAGTGAAAAAAGGTGCTTTTGAGGCTAGAGTCCGCAGGAAAGCAGAGAGGGCCAAATTGTCTGGGGCATTTGAAGGGGTTCCAGGAGGCAGTGAGGACTAGCATCACTTTTCCCCGCTGGCACCTTTGCTGTGGCAGCAAAAGCTGGACGTTTGTCTTTTTTGCTCCAAACAGCGCCGAAAGTGAAAAAAGGTGCTTTTGAGGCTAGAGTCCGCAGGAAAGCAGAGAGGGCCAAATTGTCTGGGGCATTTGAAGGAGTTCCGGGAGACAGTGAGGACTAGCATCACTTTTCCCCGCTGGCACCTTTGCTGTGTCAGCAAAAGCTGGACGTTTGTACTTTTTTATCTCCCGAGGGCGCCGAAAGTGAAAAAAGGTGTTTTGAGGATAGAGTCTGCAGAAAAGCAGAGAGGGCCAAATTGTCTGGGGCATTTGAAGGGGTTCCAGGAGGCAGTGAGGACCAGCATCACTTTTCCCCGCTGGCACCTTTGCTATGGCAGCAAAACCTGGACGTTTGTCTTTTTTACTCCAAACAGCGCCGAAAGTGAAAAACAGTGCTTTTGAGGCTAGAGTGCGCAGGAAAGCAGAGAGGGCCAAATTGTCTGGGGCATTTGAAGGGGTTCCAGGAGGCAGTGAGGACCAGCATCACTTTTCCCCGCTGGCACCTTTGCTGTGGCAGCAAAAGCTGGACGTTTGTCTTTTTTCCTCCGGAGGGCGCCAAAACTGAAAAAAGCTGCTTTTGAGGCTTCAGTCCGCAGGAAAGCAGAGAGGGCCAAATTGTCTGGGGCATTTGAAGGGGTTCCAGGAGGCAGTGAGGACTAGCATCACTTTTCCCCGCTGGCACCTTTGCTGTGGCAGCAAAAGCTGGACGTTTGTCTTTTTTCCTTTGGAGGGCGCCGAAAGTGAAAAAAGGTGCTTTTGAGGTTAGAGTCCGCAGGAAAGCAGAGAGGGCCCAATTGTCTGAGGCATTTGAAGGGGTTCCAGGAGGCAGTGAGGACCAGCATCACTTTTCCCCGCTGGCACCTTTGCTGTGGCAGCAAAAGCTGGACGTTTGTCTTTTTTCCTCTGGAGGGCGCCAAAGTGAAAAAAGGTGCTTTTGAGGACAGATTCCGCAGGAAAGCAGAGAGGGCCAAATTGTCTGGGGCATTTGAAGGGGTTCCAGGAGGCAGTGAGGACCAGCATCACTTTTCCCCGCTGGCACCTTTGCTGTGGCAGCAAAAGCTGGACTTTTGTCTTTTTTCCTCCGGAGGGTGCCGAAAGTGAAAAAATGTGCTTTTGAGGCTAGAGTCCGCAGGAAAGCAGAGGGGGCCAAATTGTCTGGGGCATTTGAAGGGGTTCCAGGAGGCAGTGAGGACCAGCATCACTTTTCCCCGCTGGCACCTTTGCCGTGGCAGCAAAACCTGGACGTTTGTCTTTTTTGCTCCAAAAAGCGCCGAAAGTGAAAAAAGGTGCTTTTGAGGCTAGAGTGCGCAGGAAAGCAGAGAGGGCCAAATTGTCTGGGGCATTTGAAGGGGTTCCAGGAGGCAGTGAGGACCAGCATCACTTTTCCCCGCTGGCACCTTTGCTATGGCAGCAAAAGCTGGACGTTTGTCTTTTTTGCTCCAAACAGCACCGAAAGTGAAAAAAGGTGCTTTTGAGAATAGAGTCCGCAGGAAAGCAGAGAGGGCCAAATTGTCTGGGGCATTTGAAGGGGTTCCAGGAGGCAGTGAGGACTAGCATCACTTTTCCCCGCTGGCACCTTTGCTGTGGCAGCAAAAGCTGGACGTTTGTCTTTTTTGCTCCAAACAGCGCCGAAAGTGAAAAAAGGTGCTTTTGAGGCTAGAGTCCGCAGGAAAGCAGAGAGGGCCAAATTGTCTGGGGCATTTGAAGGAGTTCCGGGAGACAGTGAGGACTAGCATCACTTTTCCCTGCTGGCACCTTTGCTGTGGCAGCAAAAGCTGGACGTTTGTCTTTTTTGCTCCAAACAGCGCCGAAAGTGAAAAAAGGTGCTTTTGAGACTAGAGTCTGCAGGAAAGCAGAGAGGGCCAAATTGTCTGGGGCATTTGAAGGGGTTCCAGGAGGCAGTGAGGACCAGCATCACTTTTCCCCGCTGGCACCTTTGCTGTGGCAGCAAAAGCTGGACGTTTTTCTTTTTTGCTCCAAACAGCTCCGAAAGTGAAAAACAGTGCTTTTGAGGCTAGAGTCCGCAGGAAAGCAGAGAGGGCCAAATTGTCTGGGGCATTTGAAGGGGTTCCAGGAGGCAGTGAGGACAAGCATCACTTTTCCCCGCTGGCACCTTTGCTGTGGCAGCAAAAGCTGGACGTTTGTCTTTTTCCTCCGGAGGGCGCCAAAACTGAAAAAAAATGCTTTTGAGGCTAGAGTGCGCAGGAAGGCAGAGAGGGCCAAATTGTCTGGGGCATTTGAAGGGGTTCCAGGAGGCAGTGAGGACCAGCATCACTTTTCCCCGCTGGCACCTTTGCTGTGGCAGCAAAAGCTGGACGTTTGTCTTTTTTCCTCCGGAGGGCGCCAAAACTGAAAAAAGCTGCTTTTGAGGCTACAGTCCGCAGGAAAGCAGAGAGGGCCAAATTGTCTGGGGCATTTGATGGGGTTCCAGGAGGCAGTGAGGACCAGCATCACTTTTCCCCGCTGGCACCTTTGCTGTGGCAGCAAAAGCTGGACGTTTGTCTTTTTTCCTTTGGAGTGCGCCGAAAGTGAAAAAAGGTGCTTTTGAGGTTAGAGTCCGCAGGAAAGCAGAGAGGGCCAAATTGTCTGGGGCATTTGAAGGGGTTCCAGGAGGCAGTGAGGACCAGCATCACTTTTCCCCGCTGGCACCTTTGCTGTGGCAGCAAAACCTGGACGTTTGTCTTTTTTACTCCAAACAGCGCCGAAAGTGAAAAACAGTGCTTTTGAGGCTAGAGTCCGCAGGAAAGCAGAGAGGGCCAAATTGTCTGGGGCATTTGAAGGGGTTCCAGGAGGCAGTGAGGACCAGCATCACTTTTCCCCGCTGGCACCTTTGCTGTGGCAGCAAAAGCTGGACGTTTGTCTTTTTTGCTCCAAACAGCGCCGAAAGTGAAAAAAGGTGCTTTTGAGGCTAGAGTGCACAGGAAAGCAGAGAGGGCCAAATTGTCTGGGGCATTTGAAGGGGTTCCAGGAGGCAGTGAGGACCAGCATCACTTTTCCCCGCTGGCACCTTTGCTGTGGCAGCATAAGCTGGACGTTTGTCTTTTTTGCTCCAAACAGCGTTGAAAGTGAATAACGGTGCTTTTGAGGCTAGAGTCCGCAGGAAAGCAGAGAGGGCCAAATTGTCTGGGGCATTTGAAGGGGTTCCAGGAGGCAGTGAGGACCAGCATCACTTTTCCCCGCTGGCACCTTTGCTGTGGCAGCAAAAGCTGGACGTTTGTCTTTTTTGCTCCACACAGCTCCGAAAGTGAAAAAATGTGCTTTTGAGGCTAGAGTTTGCAGGAAAGCAGAGAGGGCCAAATTGTCTGGGGCATTTGAAGGGGTTCCAGGAGGCAGTGAGGACCAGCATCACTTTTCCCCGCTGGCACCTTTGCTGTGGCAGCAAAAGCTGGACGTTTGTTTTTTTTTCCTCCGGAGGGCGCCAAAACTGAAAAAAGGTGCTTTTGAGGCTAGAGTCCGCAGGAAAGCAGAGAGGGCCAAATTGTCTGGGGCATTTGAAGGGGTTCCAGGAGGCAGTGAGGACCAGCATCACTTTTCCCCGCTGGCACCTTTGCCGTGGCAGCAAAACCTGGACGTTTGTCTTTTTTGCTCCAAAAAGCGCCGAAAGTGAAAAAAGGTGCTTTTGAGGCTAGAGTGCGCAGGAAAGCAGAGAGGGCCAAATTGTCTGGGGCATTTGAAGGGGTTCCAGGAGGCAGTGAGGACCAGCATCACTTTTCCCCGCTGGCACCTTTGCTATGGCAGCAAAAGCTGGACGTTTGTCTTTTTTGCTCCAAACAGCACCGAAAGTGAAAAAAGGTGCTTTTGAGAATAGAGTCCGCAGGAAAGCAGAGAGGGCCAAATTGTCTGGGGCATTTGAAGGGGTTCCAGGAGGCAGTGAGGACTAGCATCACTTTTCCCCGCTGGCACCTTTGCTGTGGCAGCAAAAGCTGGACGTTTGTCTTTTTTGCTCCAAACAGCGCCGAAAGTGAAAAAAGGTGCTTTTGAGGCTACAGTCCGCAGGAAAGCAGAGAGGGCCAAATTGTCTGGGGCATTTGAAGGAGTTCCGGGAGACAGTGAGGACTAGCATCACTTTTCCCCGCTGGCACCTTTGCTATGGCAGCAAAACCTGGACGTTTGTACTTTTTTATCTCCCGAGGGCGCCGAAAGTGAAAAAAGGTGTTTTGAGGATAGAGTCTGAAGAAAAGCAGAGAGGGCCAAATTGTCTGGGGCATTTGAAGGGGTTCCAGGAGGCAGTGAGGACCAGCATCACTTTTCCCCGCTGGCACCTTTGCTATGGCAGCAAAACCTGGACGTTTGTCTTTTTTACTCCAAACAGCGCCGAAAGTGAAAAACAGTGCTTTTGAGGCTAGAGTCCGCAGGAAAGCAGAGAGGGCCAAATTGTCTGGGGCATTTGAAGGGGTTCCAGGAGGCAGTGAGGACCAGCATCACTTTTCCCCGCTGGCACCTTTGCTGTGGCAGCAAAAGCTGGACGTTTGTCTTTTTTCCTCCGGAGGGCGCCAAAACTGAAAAAAGGTGCTTTTGAGGCTAGAGTCGGCAGGAAAGCAGAGAGGGCCAAATTGTCTGGGGCATTTGAAGGGGTTCCAGGAGGCAGTGAGGACCAGCATCACTTTTCCCCGCTGGCACCTTTGCCGTGGCAGCAAAAGCTGGACGTTTTTCTTTTTTCCTCCGGAGGGTGCCGAAAGTGAAAAAAGGTGCTTTTGAGGCTAGAGTGCGCAGGAAAGCAGAGAGGGCCAAATTGTCTGGGGCATTTGAAGGGGTTCCAGGAGGCAGTGAGGACCAGCATCACTTTTCCCCGCTGGCACCTTTGCTGTGGCAGCAAAAGCTGGACTTTTGTCTTTTTTCCTCCGGAGGGTGCCGAAAGTGAAAAAAGGTGCTTTTGAGGCTAGAGTCTGCAAGTAAGTAGAGAGGGCCAAATTGTCTGGGGCATTTGAAGGGGTTCCAGGAGGCAGTGAGGACCAGCATCACTTTTCCCCGCTGGCACCTTTGCTGTGGCAGCAAAACCTGGACGTTTGTCTTTTTTTTTCCTACCGAGGGCGCCGAAAGTGAAAAAAGGTGTTTTGAGGATAGAGTCTGCAGGAAAGCAGAGAGGGCCAAATTGTCTGGGGCATTTGAAGGGGTTCCAGGAGGCAGTGAGGACCAGCATCACTTTTCCCCGCTGGCACCTTTGCTGTGGCAGCAAAAGCTGGACGTTTGTCTTTTTTAGTCCGGAGGGCTCCAAAACTGAAAAAAGCTGCTTTTGAGGCTACAGTCCGCAGGAAAGCAGAGAGGGCCAAATTGTCTGGGGCATTTGAAGGGGTTCCAGGAGGCAGTGAGGACCAGCATCACTTTTCCCCGCTGGCACCTTTGCTGTGGCAGCAAAAGCTGGACGTTTGTCTTTTTTGCTCCAAACAGCGCCGAAAGTGAAAAACAGTGCTTTTGAGGCTAGAGTCCGCAGGAAAGCAGAGAGGGCCAAATTGTCTGGGGCATTTGACGGGGTTCCAGGAGGCAGTGAGGACTAGCATCACTTTTCCCCGCTGGCACCTTTGCTGTGGCAGCAAAAGCTGGACGTTTGTCTTTTTTCCTTTGGAGGGCGCCGAAAGTGAAAAAAGGTGCTTTTGAGGTTAGAGTCCGCAGGAAAGCAGAGAGGGCCAAATTGTCTGGGGCATTTGAAGGGGTTCCAGGAGGCAGTGAGGACCAGCATCACTTTTCCCCGCTGGCACCTTTGCTGTGGCAGCAAAACCTGGACGTTTGTCTTTTTTGCTCCACACAGCGCCGAAAGTGAAAAAAGGTGCTTTTGAGGCTAGAGTCCTCAGGAAAGCAGAGAGGGCCAAATTGTCTGGGGCATTTGAAGGGGTTCCAGGAGGCAGTGAGGACCAGCATCACTTTTCCCCGCTGGCACCTTTGCTGTGGCAGCAAACCCTGGACGTTTGTCTTTTTTTTTCTACCGAGGGCGCCGAAAGTGAAAAACGGTGTTTTTGAGGATAGAGTCTGCAGAAAAGCAGAGAGGGCCAAATTGTCTGGGGCATTTGAAGGGGTTCCAGGAGGCAGTGAGGACCAGCATCACTTTTCCCCGCTGGCACCTTTGCTGTGGCAGCAAAAGCTGGACGTTTGTCTTTTTTGCTCCAAACAGCGCCGAAAGTGAAAAACAGTGCTTTTGAGGCTAGAGTCCGCAGGAAAGCAGAGAGGGCCAAATTGTCTGGGGCATTTGAAGGGGTTCCAGGAGGCAGTGAGGACCAGCATCACTTTTCCCCGCTGGCACCTTTGCTGTGGCAGCAAAAGCTGGACGTTTGTCTTTTTTGCTCCGGAGGGCGCCGAATGTGAAAAAAGGTGCTTTTGAGGGTAGAGTCCGCAGGAAAGCAGAGAGGGCCAAACTGTGTGGGGCATTTGAAGGAGTTCCAGGAGAGAGTGAGGACCAGCATCACTTTTCCCCGCTGGCACCTTTGCTGTGGCAGCAAAAGCTGGACGTTTTTCTTTTTTGCTCCAAACAGCTAGGAAAGTGAAAAAATGTGCTTTTGAGGCTAGAGTCCGCAGGAAAGCAGAGAGGGCCAAATTGTCTGGGGCATTTGAAGGGGTTCCAGGAGGCAGTGAGGACCAGCATCACTTTTCCGCGCTGGCACCTTTGCTGTGGCAGCAAAACCTGGACGTTTGTCTTTTTTGCTCCAAACAGCGCCGAAAGTGAAAAAAGTTGCATTTGAGACTAGAGTCTGCAGAAAAGCAGAGAGGGCCAAATTGTCTGGGGCACTTGAAGGGGTTCCAGGAGGCAGTGAAGACCAGAATCACTTTTCCCCGCTGGCACCTTTGCTGTGGCAGCAAAACCTGGACGTTTGTCTTTTTTAGTACGGGGGGCGCCAAAACTGAAAAAAGGTGCTTTTGAGGCTAGAGTCCGCATGAAAGCAGAGAGGGCCAAATTGTCTGGGGCATTTGAAGGGGTTCCAGGAGGCAGTGAGGACCAGCATCACTTTTCCCGCTGGCACCTTTGCTGTGGCAGCAAAACCTGGACGTTTGTCTTTTTTAGTCCGGAGGGCGCCCAAACTGAAAAAAGGTGCTTTTGAGGCTAGAGTGCGCAGGAAAGCAGAGAGGGCCAAATTGTCTGGGGCATTTGAAGGGGTTCCAGGAGGCAGTGAGGACCAGCATCACTTTTCCCCGCTGGCACCTTTGCTGTGGCAGCAAAAGCTGGACGTTTGTCTTTTTTGCTCCAAACAGCGCCGAAAGTGAAAAAAGGTTCTTTTGAGGCTAGAGTGCGCAGGAAAGCAGAGAGGGCCAAATTGTCTGGGGCATTTGAAGGGGTTCCAGGAGGCAGTGAGGACCAGCATCACTTTTCCCCGCTGGCACCTTTGCTGTGGCAGCAAAAGCTGGACGTTTGTCTTTTTTGCTCCAAACAGCGCCGAAAGTGAAAAACAGTGCTTTTGAGGCTAGAGTCCGCAGGAAAGCAGAGAGGGCCAAATTGTCTGGGGCATTTGACGGGGTTCCAGGAGGCAGTGAGGACTAGCATCACTTTTCCCCGCTGGCACCTTTGCTGTGGCAGCAAAAGCTGGACGTTTGTCTTTTTTCCTTTGGAGGGCGCCGAAAGTGAAAAAAGGTGCTTTTGAGGTTAGAGTCCGCAGGAAAGCAGAGAGGGCCAAATTGTCTGGGGCATTTGAAGGGGTTCCAGGAGGCAGTGAGGACCAGCATCACTTTTCCCCGCTGGCACCTTTGCTGTGGCAGCAAAACCTGGACGTTTGTCTTTTTTGCTCCACACAGCGCCGAAAGTGAAAAAAGGTGCTTTTGAGGCTAGAGTCCTCAGGAAAGCAGAGAGGGCCAAATTGTCTGGGGCATTTGAAGGGGTTCCAGGAGGCAGTGAGGACCAGCATCACTTTTCCCCGCTGGCACCTTTGCTGTGGCAGCAAACCCTGGACGTTTGTCTTTTTTTTTCTACCGAGGGCGCCGAAAGTGAAAAACGGTGTTTTTGAGGATAGAGTCTGCAGAAAAGCAGAGAGGGCCAAATTGTCTGGGGCATTTGAAGGGGTTCCAGGAGGCAGTGAGGACCAGCATCACTTTTCCCCGCTGGCACCTTTGCTGTGGCAGCAAAAGCTGGACGTTTGTCTTTTTTGCTCCAAACAGCGCCGAAAGTGAAAAACAGTGCTTTTGAGGCTAGAGTCCGCAGGAAAGCAGAGAGGGCCAAATTGTCTGGGGCATTTGAAGGGGTTCCAGGAGGCAGTGAGGACCAGCATCACTTTTCCCCGCTGGCACCTTTGCTGTGGCAGCAAAAGCTGGACGTTTGTCTTTTTTGCTCCGGAGGGCGCCGAATGTGAAAAAAGGTGCTTTTGAGGGTAGAGTCCGCAGGAAAGCAGAGAGGGCCAAACTGTGTGGGGCATTTGAAGGAGTTCCAGGAGAGAGTGAGGACCAGCATCACTTTTCCCCGCTGGCACCTTTGCTGTGGCAGCAAAAGCTGGACGTTTTTCTTTTTTGCTCCAAACAGCTAGGAAAGTGAAAAAATGTGCTTTTGAGGCTAGAGTCCGCAGGAAAGCAGAGAGGGCCAAATTGTCTGGGGCATTTGAAGGGGTTCCAGGAGGCAGTGAGGACCAGCATCACTTTTCCGCGCTGGCACCTTTGCTGTGGCAGCAAAACCTGGACGTTTGTCTTTTTTGCTCCAAACAGCGCCGAAAGTGAAAAAAGTTGCATTTGAGACTAGAGTCTGCAGAAAAGCAGAGAGGGCCAAATTGTCTGGGGCACTTGAAGGGGTTCCAGGAGGCAGTGAAGACCAGAATCACTTTTCCCCGCTGGCACCTTTGCTGTGGCAGCAAAACCTGGACGTTTGTCTTTTTTAGTACGGGGGGCGCCAAAACTGAAAAAAGGTGCTTTTGAGGCTAGAGTCCGCATGAAAGCAGAGAGGGCCAAATTGTCTGGGGCATTTGAAGGGGTTCCAGGAGGCAGTGAGGACCAGCATCACTTTTCCCCGCTGGCACCTTTGCTGTGGCAGCAAAACCTGGACGTTTGTCTTTTTTAGTCCGGAGGGCGCCCAAACTGAAAAAAGGTGCTTTTGAGGCTAGAGTGCGCAGGAAAGCAGAGAGGGCCAAATTGTCTGGGGCATTTGAAGGGGTTCCAGGAGGCAGTGAGGACCAGCATCACTTTTCCCCGCTGGCACCTTTGCTGTGGCAGCAAAAGCTGGACGTTTGTCTTTTTTGCTCCAAACAGCGCCGAAAGTGAAAAAAGGTTCTTTTGAGGCTAGAGTGCGCAGGAAAGCAGAGAGGGCCAAATTGTCTGGGGCATTTGAAGGGGTTCCAGGAGGCAGTGAGGACCAGCATCACTTTTCCCCGCTGGCACCTTTGCTGTGGCAGCAAAAGCTGGACGTTTGTCTTTTTTGCTCCAAACAGCGCCGAAAGTGAAAAAAGGTGCTTTTGAGGCTAGAGTCCGCAGGAAAGCAGAGAGGGCCAAATTGTCTGGGGCATTTGATGGGGTTCCAGGAGGCAGTGAGGACTAGCATCACTTTTCCCCGCTGGCACCTTTGCTGTGGCAGCAAAAGCTGGACGTTTGTCTTTTTTCCTTTGGAGGGCGCCGAAAGTGAAAAAAGGTGCTTTTGAGGTTAGAGTCCGCAGGAAAGCAGAGAGGGCCAAATTGTCTGGGGCATTTGAAGGGGTTCCAGGAGGCAGTGAGGACCAGCATCACTTTTCCCCGCTGGCACCTTTGCTGTGGCAGCAAAACCTGGACGTTTGTCTTTTTTGCTCCACACAGCGCCGAAAGTGAAAAAAGGTGCTTTTGAGGCTAGAGTCCGCAGGAAAGCAGAGAGGGCCAAATTGTCTGGGGCATTTGAAGGGGTTCCAGGAGGCAGTGAGGACCAGCATCACTTTTCCCCGCTGGCACCTTTGCTATGGCAGCAAAAGCTGGACGTTTGTCTTTTTTGCTCCAAACAGCGCCGAAAGTGAAAAAAGGTGCTTTTGAGAATAGAGTCCGCAGGAAAGCAGAGAGGGCCAAATTGTCTGGGGCATTTGAAGGGGTTCCAGGAGGCAGTGAGGACCAGCATCACTTTTCCCCGCTGGCACCTTTGCTGTGTCAGCAAAAGCTGGACGTTTGTCTTTTTTGCTCCAAACAGCGCCGAAAGTGAAAAAAGGTGCTTTTGAGAATAGAGTCCGCAGGAAAGCAGAGAGGGCCAAATTGTCTGGGGCATTTGAAGGGGTTCCAGGAGGCAGTGAGGACCAGCATCACTTTTCCCCGCTGGCACCTTTGCTGTGGCAGCAAAAGCTGGACGTTTGTCTTTTTTGCTCCAAACAGCGCCGAAAGTGAAAAAAGGTGCTTTTGAGGCTAGAGTCCGCAGGAAAGCAGAGAGGGCCAAATTGTCTGGGGCATTTGAAAAAGTTCCAGGAGACAGTGAGGACTAGCATCACTTTTACCCGCTGGCACCTTCGCTATGGCAGCAAAAGCTGGACGTTTGTCTTTTTTGCTCCGGAGGGCGCCAAAAGTGAAAAAAGGTGCTTTTGAGGATGGAGTCCGCAGGAAAGCAGAGAGGGCCAAATTGTCTGGGGCATTTGAAGGTGTTCCAGGAGGCAGTGAGGACCAGCATCACTTTTCCCCGCTGGCACCTTTGCTGTGGCAGCAAAACCTGGACGTTTGTCTTTTTTGCTCCAAACAGCGCCGAAAGTGAAAAAAGGTGCCTTTGAGACTAGAGTCCGCAGGAAAGCAGAGAGGGCCAAATTGTCTGGGGCATTTGAAGGGGTTCCAGGAGGCAGTGAGGACCAGCATCACTTTTCCCCGCTGGCACCTTTGCTGTGGCAGCAAAAGCTGGACGTTTTTCTTTTTTTCTCCGGAGGGCGCCAAAAGTGAAAAAATGTGCTTTTGAGGCTAGAGTCCGCAGGAAAGCAGAGAGGGCCAAATTGTCTGGGGCATTTGAAGGGGTTCCAGGAGGCAGTGAGGACCAGCATCACTTTTCCCCGCTGGCACCTTTGCTGTGGCAGCAAAAGCTGGACGTTTGTCTTTTTTGCTCCAAACAGCGCCGAAAGTGAAAAAAGGTGCTTTTGAGGCTAGAGTCCGCAGGAAAGCAGAGAGGGCCAAATTGTCTGGGGCATTTGAAGGGGTTCCAGGAGGCAGTGAGGACCAGCATCACTTTTCCCCGCTGGCACCTTTGCTGTGGCAGCAAAAGCTGGACGTTTGTCTTTTTTCCTTTGGAGGGCGCCGAAAGTGAAAAAAGGTGCTTTTGAGGTTAGAGTCCGCAGGAAAGCAGAGAGGGCCAAATTGTCTGGGGCATTTGAAGGGGTTCCAGGAGGCAGTGAGGACTAGCATCACTTTTCCCCGCTGGCACCTTTGCTGTGGCAGCAAAACCTGGACGTTTGTCTTTTTTCCTCTGGAGGGCGCCGAAAGTGAAAAAAGGTGCTTTGGAGAATAGAGTCCGCAGGAAAGCAGAGAGGGCCAAATTGTCTGGGGCATTTGAAGGGGTTCCAGGAGGCAGTGAGGACCAGCATCACTTTTCCCCGCTGGCACCTTTGCTGTGGCAGCAAAAGCTGGACGTTTTTCTTTTTTTC
Source organism: Vanellus vanellus (assembly GCF_965231255.1). Lineage (NCBI taxonomy): Eukaryota > Metazoa > Chordata > Aves > Charadriiformes > Charadriidae > Vanellus > Vanellus vanellus. Next base: position 93,552 of record NW_028126653.1, read on the forward strand.
TCCGGAGGGCGCCAAAAGTGAAAAAATGTGCTTTTGAGGCTAGAGTCCGCAGGAAAGCAGAGAGGGCCAAATTGTCTGGGGCATTTGAAGGGGTTCCAGGAGGCAGTGAGGACCAGCATCACTTTTCCCCGCTGGCACCTTTGCTGTGGCAGCAAAAGCTGGACGTTTGTCTTTTTTCCTCCGGAGGGCGCCAAAACTGAAAAAAGGTGCTTTGGAGGCTAGAGTCCGCAGGAAAGCAGAGAGGGCCAAATTGTCTGGGGCATTTGAAGGGGTTCCAGGAGGCAGTGAGGACCAGCATCACTTTTCCCCGCTGGCACCTTTGCTGTGGCAGCAAAAGCTGGACGTTTGTCTTTTTTCCTTTGGAGGGCGCCGAAAGTGAAAAAAGGTGCTTTTGAGGTTAGAGTCCGCAGGAAAGCAGAGAGGGCCAAATTGTCTGGGGCATTTGAAGGGGTTCCAGGAGGCAGTGAGGACTAGCATCACTTTTCCCCGCTGGCACCTTTGCTGTGGCAGCAAAACCTGGACGTTTGTCTTTTTTCCTCTGGAGGGCGCCGAAAGTGAAAAAAGGTGCTTTGGAGAATAGAGTCCGCAGGAAAGCAGAGAGGGCCAAATTGTCTGGGGCATTTGAAGGGGTTCCAGGAGGCAGTGAGGACCAGCATCACTTTTCCCCGCTGGCACCTTTGCTGTGGCAGCAAAAGCTGGACGTTTGTCTTTTTTGCTCCAAACAGCGCCGAAAGTGAAAAACAGTGCTTTTGAGGCTAGAGTCCGCAGGAAAGCAGAGAGGGCCAAATTGTCTGGGGCATTTGAAGGAGTTCCAGGAGGCAGTGAGGACCAGCATCACTTTTCCCCGCTGGCACCTTTGCTGTGGCAGCAAAAGCTGGACGTTTGTCTTTTTTGCTCCGGAGGGCGCCAAAAGTGAAAAAAGGTGCTTTTGAGGATGGAGTCCGCAGGAAAGCAGAGAGGGCCAAATTGTCTGGGGCATTTGAAGGTGTTCCAGGAGGCAGTGAGGACCAGCATCACTTTTCCCCGCTGGCACCTTTGCTGTGGCAGCAAAAGCTGGACGTTTGTCTTTTTTGCTCCAAACAGCGCCGAAAGTGAAAAAAGGTGCTTTTGAGGCTAGAGTCCGCAGGAAAGCAGAGAGGGCCAAATTGTCTGGGGCATTTGAAGGGGTTCCAGGAGGCAGTGAGGACCAGCATCACTTTTCCCCGCTGGCACCTTTGCTGTGGCAGCAAAAGCTGGACGTTTGTCTTTTTTGCTCCGGAGGGCGCCGAAAGTGAAAAAAGGTGCTTTTGAGAATAGAGTCCGCAGGAAAGCAGAGAGGGCCAAATTGTCTTGGGCATTTGAAGGGGTTCCAGGAGGCAGTGAGGACCAGCATCACTTTTCCCCGCTGGCACCTTTGCTGTGGCAGCAAAACCTGGACGTTTGTCTTTTTTGCTCCAAACAGCGCCGAAAGTGAAAAAAGGTGCTTTTGAGGCTAGAGTCCGCAGGAAAGCAGAGAGGGCCAAATTGTCTGGGGCATTTGAAAAAGTTCCAGGAGACAGTGAGGACTAGCATCACTTTTCCCTGCTGGCACCTTCGCTGTGGCAGCAAAAGCTGGACGTTTGTCTTTTTCCTCCGGAGGGCGCCAAAAGTGAAAAAAGGTGCTTTTGAGGATGGAGTCCGCAGGAAAGCAGAGAGGGCCAAATTGTCTGGGGCATTTGAAGGTGTTCCAGGAGGCAGTGAGGACCAGCATCACTTTTCCCCACTGGCACATTTGCTGTGGCAGCAAAAGCTGGACGTTTGTCTTTTTTGCTCCGGAGGGCGCCAAAAGTGAAAAAAGGTGCTTTTGAGGATGGAGTCCGCAGGAAAGCAGAGAGGGCCAAATTGTCTGGGGCATTTGAAGGTGTTCCAGGAGGCAGTGAGGACCAGCATCACTTTTCCCCGCTGGCACCTTTGCTGTGGCAGCAAAAGCTGGACGTTTGTCTTTTTTGCTCCAAACAGCGCCGAAAGTGAAAAAAGGTGCTTTTGAGGCTAGAGTCCGCAGGAAAGCAGAGAGGGCCAAATTGTCTGGGGCATTTGAAGGGGTTCCAGGAGGCAGTGAGGACCAGCATCACTTTTCCCCGCTGGCACCTTTGCTGTGGCAGCAAAAGCTGGACGTTTGTCTTTTTTGCTCCGGAGGGCGCCGAAAGTGAAAAAAGGTGCTTTTGAGAATAGAGTCCGCAGGAAAGCAGAGAGGGCCAAATTGTCTTGGGCATTTGAAGGGGTTCCAGGAGGCAGTGAGGACCAGCATCACTTTTCCCCGCTGGCACCTTTGCTGTGGCAGCAAAACCTGGACGTTTGTCTTTTTTGCTCCAAACAGCGCCGAAAGTGAAAAAAGGTGCTTTTGAGGCTAGAGTCCGCAGGAAAGCAGAGAGGGCCAAATTGTCTGGGGCATTTGAAAAAGTTCCAGGAGACAGTGAGGACTAGCATCACTTTTCCCCGCTGGCACCTTCGCTGTGGCAGCAAAAGCTGGACGTTTGTCTTTTTCCTCCGGAGGGCGCCAAAAGTGAAAAAAGGTGCTTTTGAGGATGGAGTCCGCAGGAAAGCAGAGAGGGCCAAATTGTCTGGGGCATTTGAAGGTGTTCCAGGAGGCAGTGAGGACCAGCATCACTTTTCCCCACTGGCACCTTTGCTGTGGCAGCAAAAGCTGGACGTTTTTCTTTTTTTCTCCAAACAGCTTCGAAAGTGAAAAAATGTGCTTTTGAGGCTAGAGTCCGCAGGAAAGCAGAGAGGGCCAAATTGTCTGGGGCATTTGAAGGGGTTCCAGGAGGCAGTGAGGACCAGCATCACTTTTCCCCGCTGGCACCTTTGCTGTGGCAGCAAAAGCTGGACGTTTGTCTTTTTTGCTCCAAACAGCGCCGAAAGTGAAAAACGGTGCTTTTGAGGCTAGAGTCCGCAGGAAAGCAGAGAGGGCCAAATTGTCTGGGGCATTTGAAGGGGTTCCAGGAGGCAGTGAGGACCAGCATCACTTTTCCCCGCTGGCACCTTTGCTGTGGCAGCAAAAGCTGGACGTTTGTCTTTTTTCCTCCGGAGGGCGCCAAAACTGAAAAAAGGTGCTTTTGAGGCTAGAGTCCGCAGGAAAGCAGAGAGGGCCAAATTGTCTGGGGCATTTGACGGGGTTCCAGGAGGCAGTGAGGACTAGCATCACTTTTCCCCGCTGGCACCTTTGCTGTGGCAGCAAAACCTGGACGTTTGTCTTTTTTAGTCCCGCCAAAAACTGAAAAAAGGTTGCTTTTGAGGCTAGAGTCCGCATGAAAGCAGAGAGGGCCAAATTGTCTGGGGCATTTGAAGGGGTTCCAGGAGGCAGTGAGGACCAGCATCACTTTTCCCCGCTGGCACCTTTGCTGTGGCAGCAAAACCTGGACGTTTGTCTTTTTTAGTCCGGAGGGCGCCAAAACTGAAAAAAGGTGCTTTTGAGGCTAGAGGTGCGCAGGAAAGCAGAGAGGGCCAAATTGTCTGGGGGCATTTGAAGGGGTTCCAGGAGGCAGTGAGGACCAGCATCACTTTTCCCCGCTGGCACCTTTGCTGTGGCAGCAAAGCTGGACGTTTGTCTTTTTTGCTCCAAACAGCGCCGAAAGTGAAAAAAGGTTCTTTTGAGGCTAGAGTCCGCAGGAAAGCAGAGAGGGCCAAATTGTCTGGGGCATTTGAAGGGGTTCCAGGAGGCAGTGAGGACCAGCATCACTTTTCCCCGCTGGCACCTTTGCTGTGGCAGCAAAGCTGGACGTTTGTCTTTTTTGCTCCAAACAGCGCCGAAAGTGAAAAAAGGTGCTTTTGAGGCTAGAGTCCGCAGGAAAGCAGAGAGGGCCAAATTGTCTGGGGCATTTGATGGGGTTCCAGGAGGCAGTGAGGACTAGCATCACTTTTCCCCGCTGGCACCTTTGCTGTGGCAGCAAAAGCTGGACGTTTGTCTTTTTTCCTTTGGAGGGCGCCGAAAGTGAAAAAAGGTGCTTTTGAGGTTAGAGTCCGCAGGAAAGCAGAGAGGGCCAAATTGTCTGGGGCATTTGAAGGGGTTCCAGGAGGCAGTGAGGACCAGCATCACTTTTCCCCCGCTGGCACCTTTGCTGTGGCAGCAAAACCTGGACGTTTGTCCTTTTTTGCTCCACACAGCGCCGAAAGTCAAAAAAGGTGCTTTTGAGGCTAGAGTCCGCAGAGAAAGCAGAGAGGGCCAAATTGTCTGGGGCATTTGAAGGGGTTCCAGGAGGCAGTGAGGACCAGCATCACTTTTCCCCGCTGGCACCTTTGCTATGGCAGCAAAAACTGGACGTTTGTCTTTTTTGCTCCAAAAAGCGCCGAAAGTGAAAAAACAGTGCTTTTGAGGCTAGAATGCGCAGGAAAGCAGAGAGGGCCAAATTGTCTGGGGCATTTGAAGGGGTTCCAGGAGGCAGTGAGGACCAGCATCACTTTTCCCCGCTGGCACCTTTGCTGTGGCAGCAAAAGCTGGACGTTTGTCTTTTTTGCTCCAAACAGCGCCGAAAGTGAAAAAAGGTGCTTTTGAGGCTAGAGTCCGCAGGAAAGCAGAGAGGGCCAAATTGTCTGGGGCATTTGAAAAAGTTCCAGGAGACAGTGAGGACTAGCATCACTTTTACCCGCTGGCACCTTCGCTGTGGCAGCAAAAGCTGGACGTTTGTCTTTTTTGCTCCAAACAGCGCCGAAAGTGAAAAAAGGTGCTTTTGAGGCTAGAGTCCGCAGGAAAGCAGAGAGGGCCAAATTGTCTGGGGCATTTGATGGGGTTCCAGGAGGCAGTGAGGACTAGCATCACTTTTCCCCGCTGGCACCTTTGCTGTGGCAGCAAAAGCTGGACGTTTGTCTTTTTTCCTTTGGAGGGCGCCGAAAGTGAAAAAAGGTGCTTTTGAGGTTAGAGTCCGCAGGAAAGCAGAGAGGGCCAAATTGTCTGGGGCATTTGAAGGGGTTCCAGGAGGCAGTGAGGACCAGCATCACTTTTCCCCGCTGGCACCTTTGCTGTGGCAGCAAAACCTGGACGTTTGTCTTTTTTGCTCCACACAGCGCCGAAAGTCAAAAAAGGTGCTTTTGAGGCTAGAGTCCGCAGGAAAGCAGAGAGGGCCAAATTGTCTGGGGCATTTGAAGGGGTTCCAGGAGGCAGTGAGGACCAGCATCACTTTTCCCCGCTGGCACCTTTGCTATGGCAGCAAAAACTGGACGTTTGTCTTTTTTGCTCCAAAAAGCGCCGAAAGTGAAAAACAGTGCTTTTGAGGCTAGAATGCGCAGGAAAGCAGAGAGGGCCAAATTGTCTGGGGCATTTGAAGGGGTTCCAGGAGGCAGTGAGGACCAGCATCACTTTTCCCCGCTGGCACCTTTGCTGTGGCAGCAAAAGCTGGACGTTTGTCTTTTTTGCTCCAAACAGCGCCGAAAGTGAAAAAAGGTGCTTTTGAGGCTAGAGTCCGCAGGAAAGCAGAGAGGGCCAAATTGTCTGGGGCATTTGAAAAAGTTCCAGGAGACAGTGAGGACTAGCATCACTTTTACCCGCTGGCACCTTCGCTGTGGCAGCAAAAGCTGGACGTTTGTCTTTTTTGCTCCGGAGGGCGCCAAAAGTGAAAAAAGGTGCTTTTGAGGATGGAGTCCGCAGGAAAGCAGAGAGGGCCAAATTGTCTGGGGCATTTGAAGGTGTTCCAGGAGGCAGTGAGGACCAGCATCACTTTTCCCCGCTGGCACCTTTGCTGTGGCAGCAAAACCTGGACGTTTGTCTTTTTTGCTCCAAACAGCGCCGAAAGTGAAAAAAGGTGCTTTTGAGACTAGAGTCCGCAGGAAAGCAGAGAGGGCCAAATTGTCTGGGGCATTTGAAGGGGTTCCAGGAGGCAGTGAGGACCAGCATCACTTTTCCCCGCTGGCACCTTTGCTGTGGCAGCAAAAGCTGGACGTTTTTCTTTTTTTCTCCGGAGGGCGCCAAAAGTGAAAAAATGTGCTTTTGAGGCTAGAGTCCGCAGGAAAGCAGAGAGGGCCAAATTGTCTGGGGCATTTGAAGGGGTTCCAGGAGGCAGTGAGGACCAGCATCACTTTTCCCCGCTGGCACCTTTGCTGTGGCAGCAAAAGCTGGACGTTTGTCTTTTTTCCTCCGGAGGGCGCCAAAACTGAAAAAAGGTGCTTTGGAGGCTAGAGTCCGCAGGAAAGCAGAGAGGGCCAAATTGTCTGGGGCATTTGAAGGGGTTCCAGGAGGCAGTGAGGACCAGCATCACTTTTCCCCGCTGGCACCTTTGCTGTGGCAGCAAAAGCTGGACGTTTGTCTTTTTTGCTCCAAACAGCGCCGAAAGTGAAAAAAGGTGCTTTTGAGGCTAGAGTCCGCAGGAAAGCAGAGAGGGCCAAATTGTCTGGGGCATTTGAAGGGGTTCCAGGAGGCAGTGAGGACCAGCATCACTTTTCCCCGCTGGCACCTTTGCTGTGGCAGCAAAAGCTGGACGTTTGTCTTTTTTCCTTTGGAGGGCGCCGAAAGTGAAAAAAGGTGCTTTTGAGGTTAGAGTCCGCAGGAAAGCAGAGAGGGCCAAATTGTCTGGGGCATTTGAAGGGGTTCCAGGAGGCAGTGAGGACCAGCATCACTTTTCCCCGCTGGCACCTTTGCTGTGGCAGCAAAACCTGGACGTTTGTCTTTTTTGCTCCACACAGCGCCGAAAGTGAAAAAAGGTGCTTTTGAGGCTAGAGTCCGCAGGAAAGCAGAGAGGGCCAAATTGTCTGGGGCATTTGAAGGGGTTCCAGGAGGCAGTGAGGACCAGCATCACTTTTCCCCGCTGGCACCTTTGCTATGGCAGCAAAAGCTGGACGTTTGTCTTTTTTGCTCCAAACAGCGCCGAAAGTGAAAAACAGTGCTTTTGTGGCTAGAGTGCGCAGGAAAGCAGAGAGGGCCAAATTGTCTGGGGCATTTGAAGGGGTTCCAGGAGGCAGTGAGGACTAGCATCACTTTTCCCCGCTGGCACCTTTGCTGTGGCAGCAAAACCTGGACGTTTGTCTTTTTTCCTCTGGAGGGCGCCGAAAGTGAAAAAAGGTGCTTTGGAGAATAGAGTCCGCAGGAAAGCAGAGAGGGCCAAATTGTCTGGGGCATTTGAAGGGGTTCCAGGAGGCAGTGAGGACCAGCATCACTTTTCCCCGCTGGCACCTTTGCTGTGGCAGCAAAAGCTGGACGTTTGTCTTTTTTGCTCCAAACAGCGCCGAAAGTGAAAAACAGTGCTTTTGAGGCTAGAGTCCGCAGGAAAGCAGAGAGGGCCAAATTGTCTGGGGCATTTGAAGGAGTTCCAGGAGACAGTGAGGACTAGCATCACTTTTCCCCGCTGGCACCTTTGCTGTGGCAGCAAAAGCTGGACGTTTGTCTTTTTTGCTCCGGAGGGCGCCAAAAGTGAAAAAAGGTGCTTTTGAGGATGGAGTCCGCAGGAAAGCAGAGAGGGCCAAATTGTCTGGGGCATTTGAAGGTGTTCCAGGAGGCAGTGAGGACCAGCATCACTTTTCCCCGCTGGCACCTTTGCTGTGGCAGCAAAAGCTGGACGTTTGTCTTTTTTGCTCCAAACAGCGCCGAAAGTGAAAAAAGGTGCTTTTGAGGCTAGAGTCCGCAGGAAAGCAGAGAGGGCCAAATTGTCTGGGGCATTTGAAGGGGTTCCAGGAGGCAGTGAGGACTAGCATCACTTTTCCCCGCTGGCACCTTTGCTGTGGCAGCAAAACCTGGACGTTTGTCTTTTTTCCTCCGGAGGGCGCCGAAAGTGAAAAAAGGTGCTTTTGAGGCTAGAGTCCGCAGGAAAGCAGAGAGGGCCAAATTGTCTGGGGCATTTGAAAAAGTTCCAGGAGACAGTGAGGACTAGCATCACTTTTCCCCGCTGGCACCTTCGCTGTGGCAGCAAAAGCTGGACGTTTGTCTTTTTCCTCCGGAGGGCGCCAAAAGTGAAAAAAGGTGCTTTTGAGGATGGAGTCCGCAGGAAAGCAGAGAGGGCCAAATTGTCTGGGGCATTTGAAGGGGTTCCAGGAGGCAGTGAGGACCAGCATCACTTTTCCCCGCTGGCACCTTTGCTGTGGCAGCAAAAGCTGGACGTTTTTCTTTTTTTCTCCAAACAGCTTCGAAAGTGAAAAAATGTGCTTTTGAGGCTAGAGTCCGCAGGAAAGCAGAGAGGGCCAAATTGTCTGGGGCATTTGAAGGGGTTCCAGGAGGCAGTGAGGACCAGCATCACTTTTCCCCGCTGGCACCTTTGCTGTGGCAGCAAAAGCTGGACGTTTGTCTTTTTTGCTCCAAACAGCGCCGAAAGTGAAAAAATGTGCTTTTGAGGCTAGAGTCCGCAGGAAAGCAGAGAGGGCCAAATTGTCTGGGGCATTTGAAGGGGTTCCAGGAGGCAGTGAGGACCAGCATCACTTTTCCCCGCTGGCACCTTTGCTGTGGCAGCAAAAGCTGGACGTTTGTCTTTTTTCCTCCGGAGGGCGCCAAAACTGAAAAAAGGTGCTTTTGAGGCTAGAGTCCGCAGGAAAGCAGAGAGGGCCAAATTGTCTGGGGCATTTGAAGGTGTTCCAGGAGGCAGTGAGGACCAGCATCACTTTTCCCCGCTGGCACCTTTGCTGTGGCAGCAAAAGCTGGACGTTTGTCTTTTTTGCTCCAAACAGCGCCGAAAGTGAAAAAAGGTGCTTTTGAGGCTAGAGTCCGCAGGAAAGCAGAGAGGGCCAAATTGTCTGGGGCATTTGAAGGGGTTCCAGGAGGCAGTGAGGACTAGCATCACTTTTCCCCGCTGGCACCTTTGCTGTGGCAGCAAAAGCTGGACGTTTGTCTTTTTTGCTCCGGAGGGCGCCGAAAGTGAAAAAAGGTGCTTTGGAGAATAGAGTCCGCAGGAAAGCAGAGAGGGCCAAATTGTCTGGGGCATTTGAAGGGGTTCCAGGAGGCAGTGAGGACCAGCATCACTTTTCCCCGCTGGCACCTTTGCTGTGGCAGCAAAACCTGGACGTTTGTCTTTTTTGCTCCAAATAGCGCCGAAAGTGAAAAACAGTGCTTTTGAGGCTAGAGTCCGCAGGAAAGCAGAGAGTGCCAAATTGTCTGGGGCATTTGAAGGAGTTCCAGGAGGCAGTGAGGACTAGCATCACTTTTCCCCGCTGGCACCTTTGCTGTGGCAGCAAAAGCTGGACGTTTGTTTTTTTTGCTCCGGAGGGCGCCAAAAGTGAAAAAAGGTGCTTTTGAGGATGGAGTCCGCAGGAAAGCAGAGAGGGCCAAATTGTCTGGGGCATTTGAAGGTGTTCCAGGAGGCAGTGAGGACCAGCATCACTTTTCCCCGCTGGCACCTTTGCTGTGGCAGCAAAAGCTGGACGTTTGTCTTTTTTGCTCCAAACAGCGCCGAAAGTGAAAAAAGGTGCTTTTGAGGCTAGAGTCCGCAGGAAAGCAGAGAGGGCCAAATTGTCTGGGGCATTTGAAGGGGTTCCAGGAGGCAGTGAGGACTAGCATCACTTTTCCCCGCTGGCACCTTTGCTGTGGCAGCAAAAGCTGGACGTTTGTCTTTTTTGCTCCGGAGGGCGCCGAAAGTGAAAAAAGGTGCTTTTGAGGCTAGAGTCCGCAGGAAAGCAGAGAGGGCCAAATTGTCTGGGGCATTTGAAAAAGTTCCAGGAGACAGTGAGGACTAGCATCACTTTTCCCCGCTGGCACCTTCGCTGTGGCAGCAAAAGCTGGACGTTTGTCTTTTTCCGCCGGAGGGCGCCAAAAGTGAAAAAAGGTGCTTTTGAGGATGGAGTCCGCAGGAAAGCAGAGAGGGCCAAATTGTCTGGGGCATTTGAAGGGGTTCCAGGAGGCAGTGAGGACCAGCATCACTTTTCCCCGCTGGCACCTTTGCTGTGGCAGCAAAAGCTGGACGTTTGTCTTTTTTGCTCCACACAGCGCCGAAAGTGAAAAAAGGTGCTTTTGAGGCTAGAGTCCGCAGGAAAGCAGAGAGGGCCAAATTGTCTGGGGCATTTGAAGGGGTTCCAGGAGGCAGTGAGGACCAGCATCACTTTTCCCCGCTGGCACCTTTGCTATGGCAGCAAAAGCTGGACGTTTGTCTTTTTTGCTCCAAACAGCGCCGAAAGTGAAAAACAGTGCTTTTGAGGCTAGAGTCCGCAGGAAAGCAGAGAGGGCCAAATTGTCTGGGGCATTTGAAGGGGTTCCAGGAGGCAGTGAGGACTAGCATCACTTTTCCCCGCTGACACCTTTGCTGTGGCAGCAAAACCTGGACGTTTGTCTTTTTTCCTCTGGAGGGCGCCGAAAGTGAAAAAAGGTGCTTTGGAGAATAGAGTCCGCAGGAAAGCAGAGAGGGCCAAATTGTCTGGGGCATTTGAAGGGGTTCCAGGAGGCAGTGAGGACCAGCATCACTTTTCCCCGCTGGCACCTTTGCTGTGGCAGCAAAAGCTGGACGTTTGTCTTTTTTGCTCCAAACAGCGCCGAAAGTGAAAAACAGTGCTTTTGAGGCTAGAGTCCGCAGGAAAGCAGAGAGGGCCAAATTGTCTGGGGCATTTGAAGGAGTTCCAGGAGACAGTGAGGACTAGCATCACTTTTCCCCGCTGGCACCTTTGCTGTGGCAGCAAAAGCTGGACGTTTGTCTTTTTTCCTCCGGAGGGCGCCAAAAGTGAAAAAAGGTGCTTTTGAGGTTAGAGTCCGCAGGAAAGCAGAGAGGGCCAAATTGTCTGGGGCATTTGAAGGGGTTCCAGGAGGCAGTGAGGACCAGCATCACTTTTCCCCGCTGGCACCTTTGCTGTGGCAGCAAAAGCTGGACGTTTGTCTTTTTTGCTCCAAACAGCGCCGAAAGTGAAAAAAGGTGCTTTTGAGGCTAGAGTCCGCAGGAAAGCAGAGAGGGCCAAATTGTCTGGGGCATTTGAAGGGGTTCCAGGAGGCAGTGAGGACTAGCATCACTTTTCCCCGCTGGCACCTTTGCTGTGGCAGCAAAAGCTGGACGTTTGTCTTTTTTGCTCCGGAGGGCGCCGAAAGTGAAAAAAGGTGCTTTTGAGAATAGAGTCCGCAGGAAAGCAGAGAGGGCCAAATTGTCTTGGGCATTTGAAGGGGTTCCAGGAGGCAGTGAGGACCAGCATCACTTTTCCCCGCTGGCACCTTTGCTGTGGCAGCAAAACCTGGACGTTTGTCTTTTTTGCTCCAAACAGCGCCGAAAGTGAAAAAAGGTGCTTTTGAGGCTAGAGTCCGCAGGAAAGCAGAGAGGGCCAAATTGTCTGGGGCATTTGAAAAAGTTCCAGGAGACAGTGAGGACTAGCATCACTTTTCCCCGCTGGCACCTTCGCTGTGGCAGCAAAAGCTGGATGTTTGTCTTTTTCCTCCGGAGGGCGCCAAAAGTGAAAAAAGGTGCTTTTGAGGATGGAGTCCGCAGGAAAGCAGAGAGGGCCAAATTGTCTGGGGCATTTGAAGGTGTTCCAGGAGGCAGTGAGGACCAGCATCACTTTTCCCCGCTGGCACCTTTGCTGTGGCAGCAAAAGCTGGACGTTTGTCTTTTTTGCTCCAAACAGCGCCGAAAGTGAAAAAAGGTGCTTTTGAGGCTAGAGTCCGCAGGAAAGCAGAGAGGGCCAAATTGTCTGGGGCATTTGAAGGGGTTCCAGGAGGCAGTGAGGACTAGCATCACTTTTCCCCGCTGGCACCTTTGCTGTGGCAGCAAAACCTGGACGTTTGTCTTTTTTCCTCTGGAGGGCGCCGAAAGTGAAAAAAGGTGCTTTGGAGAATAGAGTCCGCAGGAAAGCAGAGAGGGCCAAATTGTCTGGGGCATTTGAAGGGGTTCCAGGAGGCAGTGAGGACCAGCATCACTTTTCCCCGCTGGCACCTTTGCTGTGGCAGCAAAACCTGGACGTTTGTCTTTTTTGCTCCACACAGCGCCAAAAGTCAAAAAAGGTGCTTTTGAGGCTAGAGTCCGCAGGAAAGCAGAGAGGGCCAAATTGTCTGGGGCATTTGAAGGGGTTCCAGGAGGCAGTGAGGACCAGCATCACTTTTCCCCGCTGGCACCTTTGCTGTGGCAGCAAAAGCTGGACGTTTTTCTTTTTTTCTCCAAACAGCTTCGAAAGTGAAAAAATGTGCTTTTGAGGCTAGAGTGCGCAGGAAAGCAGAGAGGGCCAAATTGTCTGGGGCATTTGAAGGGGTTCCAGGAGGCAGTGAGGACCAGCATCACTTTTCCCCGCTGGCACCTTTGCTGTGGCAGCAAAAGCTGGACGTTTGTCTTTTTTCCTCCGGAGGGCGCCAAAACTGAAAAAAGGTGCTTTTGAGGCTAGAGTCCGCAGGAAAGCAGAGAGGGCCAAATTGTCTGGGGCATTTGAAGGTGTTCCAGGAGGCAGTGAGGACCAGCATCACTTTTCCCCGCTGGCACCTTTGCTGTGGCAGCAAAAGCTGGACGTTTGTCTTTTTTGCTCCAAACAGCGCCGAAAGTGAAAAAAGGTGCTTTTGAGGCTAGAGTCCGCAGGAAAGCAGAGAGGGCCAAATTGTCTGGGGCATTTGAAGGGGTTCCAGGAGGCAGTGAGGACTAGCATCACTTTTCCCCGCTGGCACCTTTGCTGTGGCAGCAAAAGCTGGACGTTTGTCTTTTTTGCTCCGGAGGGCGCCGAAAGTGAAAAAAGGTGCTTTTGAGGCTAGAGTCCGCAGGAAAGCAGAGAGGGCCAAATTGTCTGGGGCATTTGAAAAAGTTCCAGGAGACAGTGAGGACTAGCATCACTTTTCCCCGCTGGCACCTTCGCTGTGGCAGCAAAAGCTGGACGTTTGTCTTTTTTCCTCTGGAGGGCGCCGAAAGTGAAAAAAGGTGCTTTGGAGAATAGAGTCCGCAGGAAAGCAGAGAGGGCCAAATTGTCTGGGGCATTTGAAGGGGTTCCAGGAGGCAGTGAGGACCAGCATCACTTTTCCCCGCTGGCACCTTTGCTGTGGCAGCAAAAGCTGGACGTTTTTTTTTTTTTTCTCCAAACAGCTTCGAAAGTGAAAAAATGTGCTTTTGAGGCTAGAGTCCGCAGGAAAGCAGAGAGGGCCAAATTGTCTGGGGCATTTGAAGGGGTTCCAGGAGGCAGTGAGGACCAGCATCACTTTTCCCCGCTGGCACCTTCGCTGTGGCAGCAAAAGCTGGACGTTTGTCTTTTTTGCTCCAAACAGCGCCGAAAGTGAAAAAATGTGCTTTTGAGGCTAGAGTGCGCAGGAAAGCAGAGAGGGCCAAATTGTCTGGGGCATTTGAAGGGGTTCCAGGAGGCAGTGAGGACTAGCATCACTTTTCCCCGCTGGCACCTTTGCTGTGGCAGCAAAACCTGGACGTTTGTCTTTTTTCCTCTGGAGGGCGCCGAAAGTGAAAAAAGGTGCTTTGGAGAATAGAGTCCGCAGGAAAGCAGAGAGGGCCAAATTGTCTGGGGCATTTGAAGGGGTTCCAGGAGGCAGTGAGGACCAGCATCACTTTTCCCCGCTGGCACCTTTGCTGTGGCAGCAAAACCTGGACGTTTGTCTTTTTTGCTCCAAATAGCGCCGAAAGTGAAAAACAGTGCTTTTGAGGCTAGAGTCCGCAGGAAAGCAGAGAGGGCCAAATTGTCTGGGGCATTTGAAGGAGTTCCAGGAGACAGTGAGGACTAGCATCACTTTTCCCCGCTGGCACCTTTGCTGTGGCAGCAAAAGCTGGACGTTTGTTTTTTTTGCTCCGGAGGGCGCCAAAAGTGAAAAAAGGTGCTTTTGAGGATGGAGTCCGCAGGAAAGCAGAGAGGGCCAAATTGTCTGGGGCATTTGATGGGGTTCCAGGAGGCAGTGAGGACCAGCATCACTTTTCCCCGCTGGCACCTTTGCTGTGGCAGCAAAAGCTGGACGTTTGTCTTTTTTGCTCCAAACAGCGCCGAAAGTGAAAAAAGGTGCTTTTGAGGCTAGAGTCCGCAGGAAAGCAGAGAGGGCCAAATTGTCTGGGGCATTTGAAGGGGTTCCAGGAGGCAGTGAGGACTAGCATCACTTTTCCCCGCTGGCACCTTTGCTGTGGCAGCAAAAGCTGGACGTTTGTCTTTTTTGCTCCGGAGGGCGCCGAAAGTGAAAAAAGGTGCTTTTGAGGCTAGAGTCCGCAGGAAAGCAGAGAGGGCCAAATTGTCTGGGGCATTTGAAAAAGTTCCAGGAGACAGTGAGGACTAGCATCACTTTTCCCCGCTGGCACCTTCGCTGTGGCAGCAAAAGCTGGACGTTTGTCTTTTTCCGCCGGAGGGCGCCAAAAGTGAAAAAAGGTGCTTTTGAGGATGGAGTCCGCAGGAAAGCAGAGAGGGCCAAATTGTCTGGGGCATTTGAAGGGGTTCCAGGAGGCAGTGAGGACCAGCATCACTTTTCCCCGCTGGCACCTTTGCTGTGGCAGCAAAAGCTGGACGTTTGTCTTTTTTGCTCCACACAGCGCCGAAAGTGAAAAAAGGTGCTTTTGAGGCTAGAGTCCGCAGGAAAGCAGAGAGGGCCAAATTGTCTTGGGCATTTGAAGGGGTTCCAGGAGGCAGTGAGGACCAGCATCACTTTTCCCCGCTGGCACCTTTGCTGTGGCAGCAAAACCTGGACGTTTGTCTTTTTTGCTCCAAACAGCGCCGAAAGTGAAAAAAGGTGCTTTTGAGGCTAGAGTCCGCAGGAAAGCAGAGAGGGCCAAATTGTCTGGGGCATTTGAAAAAGTTCCAGGAGACAGTGAGGACTAGCATCACTTTTCCCCGCTGGCACCTTCGCTGTGGCAGCAAAAGCTGGATGTTTGTCTTTTTCCTCCGGAGGGCGCCAAAAGTGAAAAAAGGTGCTTTTGAGGATGGAGTCCGCAGGAAAGCAGAGAGGGCCAAATTGTCTGGGGCATTTGAAGGTGTTCCAGGAGGCAGTGAGGACCAGCATCACTTTTCCCCGCTGGCACCTTTGCTGTGGCAGCAAAAGCTGGACGTTTGTCTTTTTTGCTCCAAACAGCGCCGAAAGTGAAAAAAGGTGCTTTTGAGGCTAGAGTCCGCAGGAAAGCAGAGAGGGCCAAATTGTCTGGGGCATTTGAAGGGGTTCCAGGAGGCAGTGAGGACTAGCATCACTTTTCCCCGCTGGCACCTTTGCTGTGGCAGCAAAACCTGGACGTTTGTCTTTTTTCCTCTGGAGGGCGCCGAAAGTGAAAAAAGGTGCTTTGGAGAATAGAGTCCGCAGGAAAGCAGAGAGGGCCAAATTGTCTGGGGCATTTGAAGGGGTTCCAGGAGGCAGTGAGGACCAGCATCACTTTTCCCCGCTGGCACCTTTGCTGTGGCAGCAAAACCTGGACGTTTGTCTTTTTTGCTCCACACAGCGCCAAAAGTCAAAAAAGGTGCTTTTGAGGCTAGAGTCCGCAGGAAAGCAGAGAGGGCCAAATTGTCTGGGGCATTTGAAGGGGTTCCAGGAGGCAGTGAGGACCAGCATCACTTTTCCCCGCTGGCACCTTTGCTGTGGCAGCAAAAGCTGGACGTTTTTCTTTTTTTCTCCAAACAGCTTCGAAAGTGAAAAAATGTGCTTTTGAGGCTAGAGTGCGCAGGAAAGCAGAGAGGGCCAAATTGTCTGGGGCATTTGAAGGGGTTCCAGGAGGCAGTGAGGACCAGCATCACTTTTCCCCGCTGGCACCTTTGCTGTGGCAGCAAAAGCTGGACGTTTGTCTTTTTTCCTCCGGAGGGCGCCAAAACTGAAAAAAGGTGCTTTTGAGGCTAGAGTCCGCAGGAAAGCAGAGAGGGCCAAATTGTCTGGGGCATTTGAAGGTGTTCCAGGAGGCAGTGAGGACCAGCATCACTTTTCCCCGCTGGCACCTTTGCTGTGGCAGCAAAAGCTGGACGTTTGTCTTTTTTGCTCCAAACAGCGCCGAAAGTGAAAAAAGGTGCTTTTGAGGCTAGAGTCCGCAGGAAAGCAGAGAGGGCCAAATTGTCTGGGGCATTTGAAGGGGTTCCAGGAGGCAGTGAGGACTAGCATCACTTTTCCCCGCTGGCACCTTTGCTGTGGCAGCAAAAGCTGGACGTTTGTCTTTTTTGCTCCGGAGGGCGCCGAAAGTGAAAAAAGGTGCTTTTGAGGCTAGAGTCCGCAGGAAAGCAGAGAGGGCCAAATTGTCTGGGGCATTTGAAAAAGTTCCAGGAGACAGTGAGGACTAGCATCACTTTTCCCCGCTGGCACCTTCGCTGTGGCAGCAAAAGCTGGACGTTTGTCTTTTTCCTCCGGAGGGCGCCAAAAGTGAAAAAAGGTGCTTTTGAGGATGGAGTCCGCAGGAAAGCAGAGAGGGCCAAATTGTCTGGGGCATTTGAAGGGGTTCCAGGAGGCAGTGAGGACCAGCATCACTTTTCCCCGCTGGCACCTTTGCTGTGGCAGCAAAAGCTGGACGTTTTTTTTTTTTTTCTCCAAACAGCTTCGAAAGTGAAAAAATGTGCTTTTGAGGCTAGAGTCCGCAGGAAAGCAGAGAGGGCCAAATTGTCTGGGGCATTTGAAGGGGTTCCAGGAGGCAGTGAGGACCAGCATCACTTTTCCCCGCTGGCACCTTCGCTGTGGCAGCAAAAGCTGGACGTTTGTCTTTTTTGCTCCAAACAGCGCCGAAAGTGAAAAAATGTGCTTTTGAGGCTAGAGTGCGCAGGAAAGCAGAGAGGGCCAAATTGTCTGGGGCATTTGAAGGGGTTCCAGGAGGCAGTGAGGACTAGCATCACTTTTCCCCGCTGGCACCTTTGCTGTGGCAGCAAAACCTGGACGTTTGTCTTTTTTCCTCTGGAGGGCGCCGAAAGTGAAAAAAGGTGCTTTGGAGAATAGAGTCCGCAGGAAAGCAGAGAGGGCCAAATTGTCTGGGGCATTTGAAGGGGTTCCAGGAGGCAGTGAGGACCAGCATCACTTTTCCCCGCTGGCACCTTTGCTGTGGCAGCAAAACCTGGACGTTTGTCTTTTTTGCTCCAAATAGCGCCGAAAGTGAAAAACAGTGCTTTTGAGGCTAGAGTCCGCAGGAAAGCAGAGAGGGCCAAATTGTCTGGGGCATTTGAAGGAGTTCCAGGAGACAGTGAGGACTAGCATCACTTTTCCCCGCTGGCACCTTTGCTGTGGCAGCAAAAGCTGGACGTTTGTTTTTTTTGCTCCGGAGGGCGCCAAAAGTGAAAAAAGGTGCTTTTGAGGATGGAGTCCGCAGGAAAGCAGAGAGGGCCAAATTGTCTGGGGCATTTGATGGGGTTCCAGGAGGCAGTGAGGACCAGCATCACTTTTCCCCGCTGGCACCTTTGCTGTGGCAGCAAAAGCTGGACGTTTGTCTTTTTTGCTCCAAACAGCGCCGAAAGTGAAAAAAGGTGCTTTTGAGGCTAGAGTCCGCAGGAAAGCAGAGAGGGCCAAATTGTCTGGGGCATTTGAAGGGGTTCCAGGAGGCAGTGAGGACTAGCATCACTTTTCCCCGCTGGCACCTTTGCTGTGGCAGCAAAAGCTGGACGTTTGTCTTTTTTGCTCCGGAGGGCGCCGAAAGTGAAAAAAGGTGCTTTTGAGGCTAGAGTCCGCAGGAAAGCAGAGAGGGCCAAATTGTCTGGGGCATTTGAAAAAGTTCCAGGAGACAGTGAGGACTAGCATCACTTTTCCCCGCTGGCACCTTCGCTGTGGCAGCAAAAGCTGGACGTTTGTCTTTTTCCGCCGGAGGGCGCCAAAAGTGAAAAAAGGTGCTTTTAAGGATGGAGTCCGCAGGAAAGCAGAGAGGGCCAAATTGTCTGGGGCATTTGAAGGGGTTCCAGGAGGCAGTGAGGACCAGCATCACTTTTCCCCGCTGGCACCTTTGCTGTGGCAGCAAAAGCTGGACGTTTGTCTTTTTTGCTCCACACAGCGCCGAAAGTGAAAAAAGGTGCTTTTGAGGCTAGAGTCCGCAGGAAAGCAGAGAGGGCCAAATTGTCTGGGGCATTTGAAGAGGTTCCAGGAGGCAGTGAGGACCAGCATCACTTTTCCCCGCTGGCACCTTTGCTATGGCAGCAAAAGCTGGACGTTTGTCTTTTTTGCTCCAAACAGCGCCGAAAGTGAAAAACAGTGCTTTTGAGGCTAGAGTCCGCAGGAAAGCAGAGAGGGCCAAATTGTCTGGGGCATTTGAAGGGGTTCCAGGAGGCAGTGAGGACTAGCATCACTTTTCCCCGCTGACACCTTTGCTGTGGCAGCAAAACCTGGACGTTTGTCTTTTTTCCTCTGGAGGGCGCCGAAAGTGAAAAAAGGTGCTTTGGAGAATAGAGTCCGCAGGAAAGCAGAGAGGGCCAAATTGTCTGGGGCATTTGAAGGGGTTCCAGGAGGCAGTGAGGACCAGCATCACTTTTCCCCGCTGGCACCTTTGCTGTGGCAGCAAAAGCTGGACGTTTGTCTTTTTTGCTCCAAACAGCGCCGAAAGTGAAAAACAGTGCTTTTGAGGCTAGAGTCCGCAGGAAAGCAGAGAGGGCCAAATTGTCTGGGGCATTTGAAGGAGTTCCAGGAGACAGTGAGGACTAGCATCACTTTTCCCCGCTGGCACCTTTGCTGTGGCAGCAAAAGCTGGACGTTTGTCTTTTTTGCTCCGGAGGGCGCCAAAAGTGAAAAAAGGTGCTTTTGAGGATGGAGTCCGCAGGAAAGCAGAGAGGGCCAAATTGTCTGGGGCATTTGAAGGGGTTCCAGGAGGCAGTGAGGACCAGCATCACTTTTCCCCGCTGGCACCTTTGCTGTGGCAGCAAAAGCTGGACGTTTGTCTTTTTTGCTCCAAACAGCGCCGAAAGTGAAAAAAGGTGCTTTTGAGGCTAGAGTCCGCAGGAAAGCAGAGAGGGCCAAATTGTCTGGGGCATTTGAAGGTGTTCCAGGAGGCAGTGAGGACTAGCATCACTTTTCCCCGCTGGCACCTTTGCTGTGGCAGCAAAAGCTGGACGTTTGTCTTTTTTGCTCCGGAGGGCGCCGAAAGTGAAAAAAGGTGCTTTTGAGAATAGAGTCCGCAGGAAAGCAGAGAGGGCCAAATTGTCTTGGGCATTTGAAGGGGTTCCAGGAGGCAGTGAGGACCAGCATCACTTTTCCCCGCTGGCACCTTTGCTGTGGCAGCAAAACCTGGACGTTTGTCTTTTTTGCTCCAAACAGCGCCGAAAGTGAAAAAAGGTGCTTTTGAGGCTAGAGTCCGCAGGAAAGCAGAGAGGGCCAAATTGTCTGGGGCATTTGAAAAAGTTCCAGGAGACAGTGAGGACTAGCATCACTTTTCCCCGCTGGCACCTTCGCTGTGGCAGCAAAAGCTGGACGTTTGTCTTTTTCCTCCGGAGGGCGCCAAAAGTGAAAAAAGGTGCTTTTGAGGATGGAGTCCGCAGGAAAGCAGAGAGGGCCAAATTGTCTGGGGCATTTGAAGGTGTTCCAGGAGGCAGTGAGGACCAGCATCACTTTTCCCCGCTGGCACTTTTGCTGTGGCAGCAAAAGCTGGACGTTTGTCTTTTTTGCTCCAAACAGCGCCGAAAGTGAAAAAAGGTGCTTTTGAGGCTAGAGTCCGCAGGAAAGCAGAGAGGGCCAAATTGTCTGGGGCATTTGAAGGGGTTCCAGGAGGCAGTGAGGACTAGCATCACTTTTCCCCGCTGGCACCTTTGCTGTGGCAGCAAAACCTGGACGTTTGTCTTTTTTCCTCTGGAGGGCGCCGAAAGTGAAAAAAGGTGCTTTGGAGAATAGAGTCCGCAGGAAAGCAGAGAGGGCCAAATTGTCTGGGGCATTTGAAGGGGTTCCAGGAGGCAGTGAGGACCAGCATCACTTTTCCCCGCTGGCACCTTTGCTGTGGCAGCAAAACCTGGACGTTTGTCTTTTTTGCTCCACACAGAGCTAAAAGTCAAAAAAGGTGCTTTTGAGGCTAGAGTCCGCAGGAAAGCAGAGAGGGCCAAATTGTCTGGGGCATTTGAAGGGGTTCCAGGAGGCAGTGAGGACCAGCATCACTTTTCCCCGCTGGCACCTTTGCTATGGCAGCAAAAGCTGGACGTTTGTCTTTTTTGCTCCAAAAAGCGCCGAAAGTGAAAAACAGTGCTTTTGAGGCTAGAATGCGCAGGAAAGCAGAGAGGGCCAAATTGTCTGGGGCATTTGAAGGGGTTCCAGGAGGCAGTGAGGACCAGCATCACTTTTCCCCGCTGGCACCTTTGCTGTGGCAGCAAAAGCTGGACGTTTGTCTTTTTTGCTCCGGAGGGCGCCGAAAGTGAAAAAAGGTGCTTTTGAGAATAGAGTCCGCAGGAAAGCAGAGAGGGCCAAATTGTCTGGGGCATTTGAAGGGGTTCCAGGAGGCAGTGAGGACCAGCATCACTTTTCCCCGCTGGCACCTTTGCTGTGGCAGCAAAAGCTGGACGTTTGTCTTTTTTGCTCCAAACAGCGCCGAAAGTGAAAAAAGGTGCTTTTGAGGCTAGAGTCCGCAGGAAAGCAGAGAGGGCCAAATTGTCTGGGGCATGTGAAAAAGTTCCAGGAGACAGTGAGGACTAGCATCACTTTTACCCGCTGGCACCTTCGCTGTGGCAGCAAAAGCTGGACGTTTGTCTTTTTTGCTCCGGAGGGCGCCAAAAGTGAAAAAAGGTGCTTTTGAGGATGGAGTCCGCAGGAAAGCAGAGAGGGCCAAATTGTCTGGGGCATTTGAAGGTGTTCCAGGAGGCAGTGAGGACCAGCATCACTTTTCCCCGCTGGCACCTTTGCTGTGGCAGCAAAACCTGGACGTTTGTCTTTTTTGCTCCAAACAGCGCCGAAAGTGAAAAAAGGTGCTTTTGAGACTAGAGTCCGCAGGAAAGCAGAGAGGGCCAAATTGTCTGGGGCATTTGAAGGGGTTCCATGAGGCAGTGAGGACCAGCATCACTTTTCCCCGCTGGCACCTTTGCTGTGGCAGCAAATGCTGGACGTTTGTCTTTTTTCCTCCGGAGGGCGCCAAAACTGAAAAAAGGTGCTTTGGAGGCTAGAGTCCGCAGGAAAGCAGAGAGGGCCAAATTGTCTGGGGCATTTGAAGGTGTTCCAGGAGGCAGTGAGGACCAGCATCACTTTTCCCCGCTGGCACCTTTGCTGTGGCAGCAAAACCTGGACGTTTGTCTTTTTTGCTCCAAACAGCGCCGAAAGTGAAAAAAGGTGCTTTTGAGGCTAGAGTCCGCAGGAAAGCAGAGAGGGCCAAATTGTCTGGGGCATTTGAAGGGGTTCCAGGAGGCAGTGAGGACCAGCATCACTTTTCCCCGCTGGCACCTTTGCTGTGGCAGCAAAAGCTGGACGTTTGTCTTTTTTCCTTTGGAGGGCGCCGAAAGTGAAAAAAGGTGCTTTTGAGGTTAGAGTCCGCAGGAAAGCAGAGAGGGCCAAATTGTCTGGGGCATTTGAAGGGGTTCCAGGAGGCAGTGAGGACCAGCATCACTTTTCCCCGCTGGCACCTTTGCTGTGGCAGCAAAACCTGGACGTTTGTCTTTTTTGCTCCACACAGCGCCGAAAGTGAAAAAAGGTGCTTTTGAGGCTAGAGTGCGCAGGAAAGCAGAGAGGGCCAAATTGTCTGGGGCATTTGAAGGGGTTCCAGGAGGCAGTGAGGACCAGCATCACTTTTCCCCGCTGGCACCTTTGCTATGGCAGCAAAAGCTGGACGTTTGTCTTTTTTGCTCCAAACAGCGCCGAAAGTGAAAAACAGTGCTTTTGTGGCTAGAGTGCGCAGGAAAGCAGAGAGGGCCAAATTGTCTGGGGCATTTGAAGGGGTTCCAGGAGGCAGTGAGGACTAGCATCACTTTTCCCCGCTGGCACCTTTGCTGTGGCAGCAAAACCTGGACGTTTGTCTTTTTTCCTCTGGAGGGCGCCGAAAGTGAAAAAAGGTGCTTTGGAGAATAGAGTCCGCAGGAAAGCAGAGAGGGCCAAATTGTCTGGGGCATTTGAAGGTGTTCCAGGAGGCAGTGAGGACCAGCATCACTTTTCCCCGCTGGCACTTTTGCTGTGGCAGCAAAAGCTGGACGTTTGTCTTTTTTGCTCCAAACAGCGCCGAAAGTGAAAAAAGGTGCTTTTGAGGCTAGAGTCCGCAGGAAAGCAGAGAGGGCCAAATTGTCTGGGGCATTTGAAGGGGTTCCAGGAGGCAGTGAGGACTAGCATCACTTTTCCCCGCTGGCACCTTTGCTGTGGCAGCAAAACCTGGACGTTTGTCTTTTTTCCTCTGGAGGGCGCCGAAAGTGAAAAAAGGTGCTTTGGAGAATAGAGTCCGCAGGAAAGCAGAGAGGGCCAAATTGTCTGGGGCATTTGAAGGGGTTCCAGGAGGCAGTGAGGACCAGCATCACTTTTCCCCGCTGGCACCTTTGCTGTGGCAGCAAAACCTGGACGTTTGTCTTTTTTGCTCCACACAGAGCTAAAAGTCAAAAAAGGTGCTTTTGAGGCTAGAGTCCGCAGGAAAGCAGAGAGGGCCAAATTGTCTGGGGCATTTGAAGGGGTTCCAGGAGGCAGTGAGGACCAGCATCACTTTTCCCCGCTGGCACCTTTGCTATGGCAGCAAAAGCTGGACGTTTGTCTTTTTTGCTCCAAAAAGCGCCGAAAGTGAAAAACAGTGCTTTTGAGGCTAGAATGCGCAGGAAAGCAGAGAGGGCCAAATTGTCTGGGGCATTTGAAGGGGTTCCAGGAGGCAGTGAGGACCAGCATCACTTTTCCCCGCTGGCACCTTTGCTGTGGCAGCAAAAGCTGGACGTTTGTCTTTTTTGCTCCGGAGGGCGCCGAAAGTGAAAAAAGGTGCTTTTGAGAATAGAGTCCGCAGGAAAGCAGAGAGGGCCAAATTGTCTGGGGCATTTGAAGGGGTTCCAGGAGGCAGTGAGGACCAGCATCACTTTTCCCCGCTGGCACCTTTGCTGTGGCAGCAAAAGCTGGACGTTTGTCTTTTTTGCTCCAAACAGCGCCGAAAGTGAAAAAAGGTGCTTTTGAGGCTAGAGTCCGCAGGAAAGCAGAGAGGGCCAAATTGTCTGGGGCATGTGAAAAAGTTCCAGGAGACAGTGAGGACTAGCATCACTTTTACCCGCTGGCACCTTCGCTGTGGCAGCAAAAGCTGGACGTTTGTCTTTTTTGCTCCGGAGGGCGCCAAAAGTGAAAAAAGGTGCTTTTGAGGATGGAGTCCGCAGGAAAGCAGAGAGGGCCAAATTGTCTGGGGCATTTGAAGGTGTTCCAGGAGGCAGTGAGGACCAGCATCACTTTTCCCCGCTGGCACCTTTGCTGTGGCAGCAAAACCTGGACGTTTGTCTTTTTTGCTCCAAACAGCGCCGAAAGTGAAAAAAGGTGCTTTTGAGACTAGAGTCCGCAGGAAAGCAGAGAGGGCCAAATTGTCTGGGGCATTTGAAGGGGTTCCATGAGGCAGTGAGGACCAGCATCACTTTTCCCCGCTGGCACCTTTGCTGTGGCAGCAAATGCTGGACGTTTGTCTTTTTTCCTCCGGAGGGCGCCAAAACTGAAAAAAGGTGCTTTGGAGGCTAGAGTCCGCAGGAAAGCAGAGAGGGCCAAATTGTCTGGGGCATTTGAAGGTGTTCCAGGAGGCAGTGAGGACCAGCATCACTTTTCCCCGCTGGCACCTTTGCTGTGGCAGCAAAACCTGGACGTTTGTCTTTTTTGCTCCAAACAGCGCCGAAAGTGAAAAAAGGTGCTTTTGAGGCTAGAGTCCGCAGGAAAGCAGAGAGGGCCAAATTGTCTGGGGCATTTGAAGGGGTTCCAGGAGGCAGTGAGGACCAGCATCACTTTTCCCCGCTGGCACCTTTGCTGTGGCAGCAAAAGCTGGACGTTTGTCTTTTTTCCTTTGGAGGGCGCCGAAAGTGAAAAAAGGTGCTTTTGAGGTTAGAGTCCGCAGGAAAGCAGAGAGGGCCAAATTGTCTGGGGCATTTGAAGGGGTTCCAGGAGGCAGTGAGGACCAGCATCACTTTTCCCCGCTGGCACCTTTGCTGTGGCAGCAAAACCTGGACGTTTGTCTTTTTTGCTCCACACAGCGCCGAAAGTGAAAAAAGGTGCTTTTGAGGCTAGAGTGCGCAGGAAAGCAGAGAGGGCCAAATTGTCTGGGGCATTTGAAGGGGTTCCAGGAGGCAGTGAGGACCAGCATCACTTTTCCCCGCTGGCACCTTTGCTATGGCAGCAAAAGCTGGACGTTTGTCTTTTTTGCTCCAAACAGCGCCGAAAGTGAAAAACAGTGCTTTTGTGGCTAGAGTGCGCAGGAAAGCAGAGAGGGCCAAATTGTCTGGGGCATTTGAAGGGGTTCCAGGAGGCAGTGAGGACTAGCATCACTTTTCCCCGCTGGCACCTTTGCTGTGGCAGCAAAACCTGGACGTTTGTCTTTTTTCCTCTGGAGGGCGCCGAAAGTGAAAAAAGGTGCTTTGGAGAATAGAGTCCGCAGGAAAGCAGAGAGGGCCAAATTGTCTGGGGCATTTGAAGGGGTTCCAGGAGGCAGTGAGGACCAGCATCACTTTTCCCCGCTGGCACCTTTGCTGTGGCAGCAAAAGCTGGACGTTTGTCTTTTTTGCTCCAAACAGCGCCGAAAGTGAAAAACAGTGCTTTTGAGGCTAGAGTCCGCAGGAAAGCAGAGAGGGCCAAATTGTCTGGGGCATTTGAAGGAGTTCCAGGAGACAGTGAGGACTAGCATCACTTTTCCCCGCTGGCACCTTTGCTGTGGCAGCAAAAGCTGGACGTTTGTCTTTTTTGCTCCGGAGGGCGCCAAAAGTGAAAAAAGGTGCTTTTGAGGATGGAGTCCGCAGGAAAGCAGAGAGGGCCAAATTGTCTGGGGCATTTGAAGGTGTTCCAGGAGGCAGTGAGGACCAGCATCACTTTTCCCCGCTGGCACCTTTGCTGTGGCAGCAAAAGCTGGACGTTTGTCTTTTTTGCTCCAAACAGCGCCGAAAGTGAAAAAAGGTGCTTTTGAGGCTAGAGTGCGCAGGAAAGCAGAGAGGGCCAAATTGTCTGGGGCATTTGAAGGGGTTCCAGGAGGCAGTGAGGACTAGCATCACTTTTCCCCGCTGGCACCTTTGCTGTGGCAGCAAAAGCTGGACGTTTGTCTTTTTTGCTCCGGAAGGCGCCGAAAGTGAAAAAAGGTGCTTTTGAGAATAGAGTCCGCAGGAAAGCAGAGAGGGCCAAATTGTCTTGGGCATTTGAAGGGGTTCCAGGAGGCAGTGAGGACCAGCATCACTTTTCCCCGCTGGCACCTTTGCTGTGGCAGCAAAACCTGGACGTTTGTCTTTTTTGCTCCAAACAGCGCCGAAAGTGAAAAAAGGTGCTTTTGAGGCTAGAGTCCGCAGGAAAGCAGAGAGGGCCAAATTGTCTGGGGCATTTGAAAAAGTTCCAGGAGACAGTGAGGACTAGCATCACTTTTACCCGCTGGCACCTTCGCTGTGGCAGCAAAAGCTGGACGTTTGTCTTTTTCCTCCGGAGGGCGCCAAAAGTGAAAAAAGGTGCTTTTGAGGATGGAGTCCGCAGGAAAGCAGAGAGGGCCAAATTGTCTGGGGCATTTGAAGGGGTTCCAGGAGGCAGTGAGGACCAGCATCACTTTTCCCCGCTGGCACCTTTGCTGTGGCAGCAAAAGCTGGACGTTTGTCTTTTTTGCTCCAAACAGCGCCGAAAGTGAAAAAATGTGCTTTTGAGGCTAGAGTCCGCAGGAAAGCAGAGAGGGCCAAATTGTCTGGGGCATTTGAAGGGGTTCCAGGAGGCAGTGAGGACCAGCATCACTTTTCCCCGCTGGCACTTTTGCTGTGGCAGCAATAGCTGGACGTGTGTCTTTTTTGCTCCGGAGGGCGCCAAAAGTGAAAAAAGGTGCTTTTGAGGCTAGAGTCCGCAGGAAAGCAGAGAGGGCCAAATTGTCTGGGGCATTTGACGGGGTTCCAGGAGGCAGTGAGGACTAGCATCACTTTTCCCCGCTGGCACCTTTGCTGTGGCAGCAAAAGCTGGACGTTTGTCTTTTTTCCTTTGGAGGGTGCCGAAAGTGAAAAAAGGTGCTTTTGAGGTTAGAATCCGCAGGAAAGCAGAGAGGGCCAAATTGTCTGGGGCATTTGAAGGGGTTCCAGGAGGCAGTGAGGACCAGCATCACTTTTCCCCGCTGGCACCTTTGCTGTGGCAGCAAAACCTGGACGTTTGTCTTTTTTGCTCCACACAGCGCCGAAAGTGAAAAAAGGTGCTTTTGAGGCTAGAGTCCGCAGGAAAGCAGAGAGGGCCAAATTGTCTGGGGCATTTGAAGGGGTTCCAGGAGGCAGTGAGGACCAGCATAACTTTTCCCCGCTGGCACCTTTGCTATGGCAGCAAAAGCTGGACGTTTGTCTTTTTTGCTCCAAACAGCGCCGAAAGTGAAAAACAGTGCTTTTGAGGCTAGAGTCCGCAGGAAAGCAGAGAGGGCCAAATTGTCTGGGGCATTTGAAGGGGTTCCAGGAGGCAGTGAGGACTAGCATCACTTTTCCCCGCTGACACCTTTGCTGTGGCAGCAAAACCTGGACGTTTGTCTTTTTTCCTCTGGAGGGCGCCGAAAGTGAAAAAAGGTGCTTTGGAGAATAGAGTCCGCAGGAAAGCAGAGAGGGCCAAATTGTCTGGGGCATTTGAAGGGGTTCCAGGAGGCAGTGAGGACCAGCATCACTTTTCCCCGCTGGCACCTTTGCTGTGGCAGCAAAAGCTGGACGTTTGTCTTTTTTGCTCCAAACAGCGCCGAAAGTGAAAAACAGTGCTTTTGAGGCTAGAGTCCGCAGGAAAGCAGAGAGGGCCAAATTGTCTGGGGCATTTGAAGGAGTTCCAGGAGACAGTGAGGACTAGCATCACTTTTCCCCGCTGGCACCTTTGCTGTGGCAGCAAAAGCTGGACGTTTGTCTTTTTTGCTCCGGAGGGCGCCAAAAGTGAAAAAAGGTGCTTTTGAGGATGGAGTCCGCAGGAAAGCAGAGAGGGCCAAATTGTCTGGGGCATTTGAAGGTGTTCCAGGAGGCAGTGAGGACCAGCATCACTTTTCCCCGCTGGCACCTTTGCTGTGGCAGCAAAAGCTGGACGTTTGTCTTTTTTGCTCCAAACAGCGCCGAAAGTGAAAAAAGGTGCTTTTGAGGCTAGAGTCCGCAGGAAAGCAGAGAGGGCCAAATTGTCTGGGGCATTTGAAGGGGTTCCAGGAGGCAGTGAGGACTAGCATCACTTTTCCCCGCTGGCACCTTTGCTGTGGCAGCAAAAGCTGGACGTTTGTCTTTTTTGCTCCGGAGGGCGCCGAAAGTGAAAAAAGGTGCTTTTGAGAATAGAGTCCGCAGGAAAGCAGAGAGGGCCAAATTGTCTTGGGCATTTGAAGGGGTTCCAGGAGGCAGTGAGGACCAGCATCACTTTTCCCCACTGGCACCTTTGCTGTGGCAGCAAAAGCTGGACGTTTGTCTTTTTTGCTCCAAACAGCGCCGAAAGTGAAAAAAGGTGCTTTTGAGAATAGAGTCCGCAGGAAAGCAGAGAGGGCCAAATTGTCTGGGGCATTTGAAGGGGTTCCAGGAGGCAGTGAGGACCAGCATCACTTTTCCCCGCTGGCACCTTTGCTGTGGCAGCAAAACCTGGACGTTTGTCTTTTTTGCTCCACACAGCGCCGAAAGTGAAAAAAGGTGCTTTTGAGGCTAGAGTGCGCAGGAAAGCAGAGAGGGCCAAATTGTCTGGGGCATTTGAAGGGGTTCCAGGAGGCAGTGAGGACCAGCATCACTTTTCCCCGCTGGCACCTTTGCTATGGCAGCAAAAGCTGGACGTTTGTCTTTTTTGCTCCAAACAGCGCCGAAAGTGAAAAACAGTGCTTTTGAGGCTAGAGTGCGCAGGAAAGCAGAGAGGGCCAAATTGTCTGGGGCATTTGAAGGGGTTCCAGGAGGCAGTGAGGACTAGCATCACTTTTCCCCGCTGGCACCTTTGCTGTGGCAGCAAAAGCTGGACGTTTGTCTTTTTTGCTCCGGAGGGCGCCGAAAG
The DNA here is from genome assembly GCF_965231255.1 of Vanellus vanellus. Classification (NCBI taxonomy): domain Eukaryota; kingdom Metazoa; phylum Chordata; class Aves; order Charadriiformes; family Charadriidae; genus Vanellus; species Vanellus vanellus. Next base: position 121,306 of record NW_028126653.1, read on the forward strand.
TGAAAAAAGGTGCTTTTGAGAATAGAGTCCGCAGGAAAGCAGAGAGGGCCAAATTGTCTGGGGCATTTGAAGGGGTTCCAGGAGGCAGTGAGGACCAGCATCACTTTTCCCCGCTGGCACCTTTGCTGTGGCAGCAAAACCTGGACGTTTGTCTTTTTTGCTCCAAACAGCGCCGAAAGTGAAAAAAGGTGCTTTTGAGAATAGAGTCCGCAGGAAAGCAGAGAGGGCCAAATTGTCTGGGGCATTTGAAAAAGTTCCAGGAGACAGTGAGGACTAGCATCACTTTTCCCCGCTGGCACCTTCGCTGTGGCAGCAAAAGCTGGACGTTTGTCTTTTTCCTCCGGAGGGCGCCAAAAGTGAAAAAAGGTGCTTTTGAGGATGGAGTCCGCAGGAAAGCAGAGAGGGCCAAATTGTCTGGGGCATTTGAAGGTGTTCCAGGAGGCAGTGAGGACCAGCATAACTTTTCCCCACTGGCACCTTTGCTGTGGCAGCAAAAGCTGGACGTTTGTCTTTTTTGCTCCAAACAGCGCCGAAAGTGAAAAAAGGTGCTTTTGAGACTAGAGTCTGCAGGAAAGCAGAGAGGGCCAAATTGTCTGGGGCATTTGAAGGGGTTCCAGGAGGCAGTGAGGACCAGCATCACTTTTCCCCGCTGGCACCTTTGCTGTGGCAGCAAAAGCTGGACGTTTTTCTTTTTTTCTCCAAACAGCTTCGAAAGTGAAAAAATGTGCTTTTGAGGCTAGAGTCCGCAGGAAAGCAGAGAGGGCCAAATTGTCTGGGGCATTTGAAGGGGTTCCAGGAGGCAGTGAGGACCAGCATCACTTTTCCCCGCTGGCACCTTTGCTGTGGCAGCAAAAGCTGGACGTTTGTCTTTTTTGCTCCAAACAGCGCCGAAAGTGAAAAACAGTGCTTTTGAGGCTAGAGTCCGCAGGAAAGCAGAGAGGGCCAAATTGTCTGGGGCATTTGAAGGGGTTCCAGGAGGCAGTGAGGACCAGCATCACTTTTCCCCGCTGGCACCTTTGCTGTGGCAGCAAAAGCTGGACGTTTGTCTTTTTTCCTCCGGAGGGCGCCAAAACTGAAAAAAGGTGCTTTTGAGGCTAGAGTCCGCAGGAAAGCAGAGAGGGCCAAATTGTCTGGGGCATTTGAAGGGGTTCCAGGAGGCAGTGAGGACCAGCATCACTTTTCCCCGCTGGCACCTTTGCTGTGGCAGCAAAACCTGGACGTTTGTCTTTTTTGCTCCACACAGCGCCGAAAGTGAAAAAAGGTGCTTTTGAGGCTAGAGTGCGCAGGAAAGCAGAGAGGGCCAAATTGTCTGGGGCATTTGAAGGGGTTCCAGGAGGCAGTGAGGACCAGCATCACTTTTCCCCGCTGGCACCTTTGCTATGGTAGCAAAAGCTGGACGTTTGTCTTTTTTGCTCCAAACAGCGCCGAAAGTGAAAAACAGTGCTTTTGAGGCTAGAGTCCGCAGGAAAGCAGAGAGGGCCAAATTGTCTGGGGCATTTGAAGGGGTTCCAGGAGGCAGTGAGGACTAGCATCACTTTTGCCCACTGACACCTTTGCTGTGGCAGCAAAACCTGGACGTTTGTCTTTTTTCCTATGGAGGGCGCCGAAAGTGAAAAAAGGTGCTTTGGAGAATAGAGTCCGCAGGAAAGCAGAGAGGGCCAAATTGTCTGGGGCATTTGAAGGGGTTCCAGGAGGCAGTGAGGACCAGCATCACTTTTCCCCGCTGGCACCTTTGCTGTGGCAGCAAAAGCTGGACGTTTGTCTTTTTTGCTCCAAACAGCGCCGAAAGTGAAAAACAGTGCTTTTGAGGCTAGAGTCCGCAGGAAAGCAGAGAGGGCCAAATTGTCTGGGGCATTTGAAAAAGTTCCAGGAGACAGTGAGGACTAGCATCACTTTTCCCCGCTGGCACCTTCGCTGTGGCAGCAAAAGCTGGACGTTTGTCTTTTTCCTCCGGAGGGCGCCAAAAGTTAAAAAAGGTGCTTTTGAGGATGGAGTCCGCAGGAAAGCAGAGAGGGCCAAATTGTCTGGGGCATTTGAAGGGGTTCCAGGAGGCAGTGAGGACCAGCATCACTTTTCCCCACTGGCACCTTTGCTGTGGCAGCAAAAGCTGGACGTTTGTCTTTTTTGCTCCAAACAGCGCCGAAAGTGAAAAAAGGTGCTTTTGAGACTAGAGTCTGCAGGAAAGCAGAGAGGGCCAAATTGTCTGGGGCATTTGAAGGGGTTCCAGGAGGCAGTGAGGACCAGCATCACTTTTCCCCGCTGGCACCTTTGCTGTGGCAGCAAAAGCTGGACGTTTTTCTTTTTTTCTCCAAACAGCTTCGAAAATGAAAAAATGTGCTTTTGAGGCTAGAGTCCGCAGGAAAGCAGAGAGGGCCAAATTGTCTGGGGCATTTGAAGGGGTTCCAGGAGGCAGTGAGGACCAGCATCACTTTTCCCCGCTGGCACCTTTGCTGTGGCAGCAAAAGCTGGACGTTTGTCTTTTTTGCTCCAAACAGCGCCGAAAGTGAAAAACAGTGCTTTTGAGGCTAGAGTCCGCAGGAAAGCAGAGAGGGCCAAATTGTCTGGGGCATTTGAAGGGGTTCCAGGAGGCAGTGAGGACCAGCATCACTTTTCCCCGCTGGCACCTTTGCTGTGGCAGCAAAAGCTGGACGTTTGTCTTTTTTCCTCCGGAGGGCGCCAAAACTGAAAAAAGGTGCTTTTGAGGCTAGAGTCCGCAGGAAAGCAGAGAGGGCCAAATTGTCTGGGGCATTTGACGGGGTTCCAGGAGGCAGTGAGGACCAGCATCACTTTTCCCCGCTGGCACCTTTGCTGTGGCAGCAAAAGCTGGACGTTTGTCTTTTTTCCTTTGGAGGGCGCCGAAAGTGAAAAAAGCTGCTTTTGAGGTTAGAGTCCGCAGGAAAGCAGAGAGGGCCAAATTGTCTGGGGCATTTGAAGGGGTTCCAGGAGGCAGTGAGGACCAGCATCACTTTTCCCCGCTGGCACCTTTGCTGTGGCAGCAAAACCTGGACGTTTGTCTTTTTTGCTCCACACAGCGCCGAAAGTGAAAAAAGGTGCTTTTGAGGCTAGAGTCCGCAGGAAAGCAGAGAGGGCCAAATTGTCTGGGGCATTTGAAGGGGTTCCAGGAGGCAGTGAGGACCAGCATCACTTTTCCCCGCTGGCACCTTTGCTATGGTAGCAAAAGTTGGACGTTTGTCTTTTTTGCTCCAAACAGCGCCGAAAGTGAAAAACAGTGCTTTTGAGGCTAGAGTCCGCAGGAAAGCAGAGAGGGCCAAATTGTCTGGGGCATTTGAAGGGGTTCCAGGAGGCAGTGAGGACTAGCATCACTTTTGCCCGCTGACACCTTTGCTGTGGCAGCAAAACCTGGACGTTTGTCTTTTTTCCTCTGGAGGGCGCCGAAAGTGAAAAATGTGCTTTGGAGAATAGAGTCCGCAGGAAAGCAGAGAGGGCCAAATTGTCTGGGGCATTTGAAGGGGTTCCAGGAGGCAGTGAGGACCAGCATCACTTTTCCCCGCTGGCACCTTTGCTGTGGCAGCAAAAGCTGGACGTTTGTCTTTTTTGCTCCAAACAGCGCCGAAAGTGAAAAACAGTGCTTTTGAGGCTAGAGTCAGCAGGAAAGCAGAGAGGGCCAAATTGTCTGGGGCATTTGAAGGAGTTCCAGGAGACAGTGAGGACTAGCATCACTTTTCCCCGCTGGCACCTTTGCTGTGGCAGCAAAAGCTGGACGTTTGTCTTTTTTGCTCCGGAGGGCGCCAAAAGTGAAAAAAGGTGCTTTTGAGGATGGAGTCCGCAGGAAAGCAGAGAGGGCCAAATTGTCTGGGGCATTTGAAGGTGTTCCAGGAGGCAGTGAGGACCAGCATCACTTTTCCCCGCTGGCACCTTTGCTGTGGCAGCAAAAGCTGGACGTTTGTCTTTTTTGCTCCAAACAGCGCCGAAAGTGAAAAAAGGTGCTTTTGAGGCTAGAGTCCGCAGGAAAGCAGAGAGGGCCAAATTGTCTGGGGCATTTGAAGGGGTTCCAGGAGGCAGTGAGGACCAGCATCACTTTTCCCCGCTGGCACCTTTGCTGTGGCAGCAAAAGCTGGACGTTTGTCTTTTTTCCTTTGGAGGGCGCCGAAAGTGAAAAAAGGTGCTTTTGAGAATAGAGTCCGCAGGAAAGCAGAGAGGGCCAAATTGTCTTGGGCATTTGAAGGGGTTCCAGGAGGCAGTGAGGACCAGCATCACTTTTCCCCGCTGGCACCTTTGCTGTGGCAGCAAAACCTGGACGTTTGTCTTTTTTGCTCCAAACAGCGCCGAAAGTGAAAAAAGGTGCTTTTAAGGCTAGAGTCCGCAGGAAAGCAGAGAGGGCCAAATTGTCTGGGGCATTTGAAAAAGTTCCAGGAGACAGTGAGGACTAGCATCACTTTTCCCCGCTGGCACCTTCGCTGTGGCAGCAAAAGCTGGACGTTTGTCTTTTTCCTCCGGAGGGCGCCAAAAGTGAAAAAAGGTGCTTTTGAGGATGGAGTCCGCAGGAAAGCAGAGAGGGCCAAATTGTCTGGGGCATTTGAAGGTGTTCCAGGAGGCAGTGAGGACCAGCATCACTTTTCCCCACTGGCACCTTTGCTGTGGCAGCAAAAGCTGGACGTTTGTCTTTTTTGCTCCAAACAGCACCGAAAGTGAAAAAAGGTGCTTTTGAGACTAGAGTCCGCAGGAAAGCAGAGAGGGCCAAATTGTCTGGGGCATTTGAAGGGGTTCCAGGAGGCAGTGAGGACCAGCATCACTTTTCCCCGCTGGCACCTTTGCTGTGGCAGCAAAAGCTGGACGTTTGTCTTTTTTGCTCCAAACAGCGCCGAAAGTGAAAAAAGGTGCTTTTGAGGCTAGAGTCCGCAGGAAAGCAGAGAGGGCCAAATTGTCTGGGGCATTTGAAGGGGTTCCAGGAGGCAGTGAGGACCAGCATCACTTTTCCCCGCTGGCACCTTTGCTGTGGCAGCAAAAGCTGGAGGTTTGTCTTTTTTCCTCCGGAGGGCGTCAAAACTGAAAAAAGGTGCTTTTGAGGCTAGAGTCCGCAGGAAAGCAGAGAGGGCCAAATTGTCTGGGGCATTTGACGGGGTTCCATGAGGCAGTGAGGACTAGCATCACTTTTCCCCGCTGGCACCTTTGCTGTGGCAGCAAAAGCTGGACGTTTGTCTTTTTTCCTTTGGAGGGCGCCGAAAGTGAAAAAAGGTGCTTTTGAGGTTAGAGTCCGCAGGAAAGCAGAGAGGGCCAAATTGTCTGGGGCATTTGAACGGGTTCCAGGAGGCAGTGAGGACCAGCATCACTTTTCCCCGCTGGCACCTTTGCTGTGGCAGCAAAAGCTGGACGTTTGTCTTTTTTCCTCCGGAGGGCGCCAAAACTGAAAAAAGGTGCTTTTGAGGCTAGAGTCCGCAGGAAAGCAGAGAGGGCCAAATTGTCTGGGGCATTTGACGGGGTTCCAGGAGGCAGTGAGGACCAGCATCACTTTTCCCCGCTGGCACCTTTGCTGTGGCAGCAAAAGCTGGACGTTTGTCTTTTTTCCTTTGGAGGGCGCCGAAAGTGAAAAAAGGTGCTTTTGAGGTTAGAGTCCGCAGGAAAGCAGAGAGGGCCAAATTGTCTGGGGCATTTGAAGGGGTTCCAGGAGGCAGTGAGGACCAGCATCACTTTTCCCCGCTGGCACCTTTGCTGTGGCAGCAAAACCTGGACGTTTGTCTTTTTTGCTCCACACAGCGCCGAAAGTGAAAAAAGGTGCTTTTGAGGCTAGAGTCCGCAGGAAAGCAGAGAGGGCCAAATTGTCTGGGGCATTTGAAGGGGTTCCAGGAGGCAGTGAGGACCAGCATCACTTTTCCCCGCTGGCACCTTTGCTATGGTAGCAAAAGCTGGACGTTTGTCTTTTTTGCTCCAAACAGCGCCGAAAGTGAAAAACAGTGCTTTTGAGGCTAGAGTCCGCAGGAAAGCAGAGAGGGCCAAATTGTCTGGGGCATTTGAAGGGGTTCCAGGAGGCAGTGAGGACTAGCATCACTTTTGCCCGCTGACACCTTTGCTGTGGCAGCAAAACCTGGACGTTTGTCTTTTTTCCTCTGGAGGGCGCCGAAAGTGAAAAAAGGTGCTTTGGAGAATAGAGTCCGCAGGAAAGCAGAGAGGGCCAAATTGTCTGGGGCATTTGAAGGGGTTCCAGGAGGCAGTGAGGACCAGCATCACTTTTCCCCGCTGGCACCTTTGCTGTGGCAGCAAAAGCTGGACGTTTGTCTTTTTTGCTCCAAACAGCGCCGAAAGTGAAAAACAGTGCTTTTGAGGCTAGAGTCCGCAGGAAAGCAGAGAGGGCCAAATTGTCTGGGGCATTTGAAGGAGTTCCAGGAGACAGTGAGGACTAGCATCACTTTTCCCCGCTGGCACCTTTGCTGTGGCAGCAAAAGCTGGACGTTTGTCTTTTTTGCTCCGGAGGGCGCCAAAAGTGAAAAAAGGTGCTTTTGAGGATGGAGTCCGCAGGAAAGCAGAGAGGGCCAAATTGTCTGGGGCATTTGAAGGTGTTCCAGGAGGCAGTGAGGACCAGCATCACTTTTCCCCGCTGGCACCTTTGCTGTGGCAGCAAAAGCTGGACGTTTGTCTTTTTTGCTCCAAACAGCGCCGAAAGTGAAAAAAGGTGCTTTTGAGGCTAGAGTCCGCAGGAAAGCAGAGAGGGCCAAATTGTCTGGGGCATTTGAAGGGGTTCCAGGAGGCAGTGAGGACCAGCATCACTTTTCCCCGCTGGCACCTTTGCTGTGGCAGCAAAAGCTGGACGTTTGTCTTTTTTCCTTTGGAGGGCGCCGAAAGTGAAAAAAGGTGCTTTTGAGAATAGAGTCCGCAGGAAAGCAGAGAGGGCCAAATTGTCTTGGGCATTTGAAGGGGTTCCAGGAGGCAGTGAGGACCAGCATCACTTTTCCCCGCTGGCACCTTTGCTGTGGCAGCAAAACCTGGACGTTTGTCTTTTTTGCTCCAAACAGCGCCGAAAGTGAAAAAAGGTGCTTTTGAGGCTAGAGTCCGCAGGAAAGCAGAGAGGGCCAAATTGTCTGGGGCATTTGAAAAAGTTCCAGGAGACAGTGAGGACTAGCATCACTTTTCCCCGCTGGCACCTTCGCTGTGGCAGCAAAAGCTGGACGTTTGTCTTTTTCCTCCGGAGGGCGCCAAAAGTGAAAAAAGGTGCTTTTGAGGATGGAGTCCGCAGGAAAGCAGAGAGGGCCAAATTGTCTGGGGCATTTGAAGGGGTTCCAGGAGGCAGTGAGGACCAGCATCACTTTTCCCCACTGGCACCTTTGCTGTGGCAGCAAAAGCTGGACGTTTGTCTTTTTTGCTCCAAACAGCACCGAAAGTGAAAAAAGGTGCTTTTGAGACTAGAGTCCGCAGGAAAGCAGAGAGGGCCAAATTGTCTGGGGCATTTGAAGGGGTTCCAGGAGGCAGTGAGGACCAGCATCACTTTTCCCCGCTGGCACCTTTGCTGTGGCAGCAAAAGCTGGACGTTTGTCTTTTTTGCTCCAAACAGCGCCGAAAGTGAAAAAAGGTGCTTTTGAGGCTAGAGTCCGCAGGAAAGCAGAGAGGGCCAAATTGTCTGGGGCATTTGAAGGGGTTCCAGGAGGCAGTGAGGACCAGCATCACTTTTCCCCGCTGGCACCTTTGCTGTGGCAGCAAAAGCTGGACGTTTGTCTTTTTTCCTCCGGAGGGCGTCAAAACTGAAAAAAGGTGCTTTTGAGGCTAGAGTCCGCAGGAAAGCAGAGAGGGCCAAATTGTCTGGGGCATTTGACGGGGTTCCATGAGGCAGTGAGGACTAGCATCACTTTTCCCCGCTGGCACCTTTGCTGTGGCAGCAAAAGCTGGACGTTTGTCTTTTTTCCTTTGGAGGGCGCCGAAAGTGAAAAAAGGTGCTTTTGAGGCTAGAGTCCGCAGGAAAGCAGAGAGGGCCAAATTGTCTGGGGCATTTGAACGGGTTCCAGGAGGCAGTGAGGACCAGCATCACTTTTCCCCGCTGGCACCTTTGCTATGGCAGCAAAAGCTGGACGTTTGTCTTTTTTGCTCCAAACAGCGCCGAAAGTGAAAAACAGTGCTTTTGAGGCTAGAGTCCGCAGGAAAGCAGAGAGGGCCAAATTGTCTGGGGCATTTGAAGGGGTTCCAGGAGGCAGTGAGGACTAGCATCACTTTTCCCCGCTGACACCTTTGCTGTGGCAGCAAAAGCTGGACGTTTGTCTTTTTTCCTCTGGAGGGCGCCGAAAGTGAAAAAAGGTGCTTTGGAGAATAGAGTCCGCAGGAAAGCAGAGAGGGCCAAATTGTCTGGGGCATTTGAAGGGGTTCCAGGAGGCAGTGAGGACCAGCATCACTTTTCCCCGCTGGCACCTTTGCTGTGGCAGCAAAAGCTGGACGTTTGTCTTTTTTGCTCCAAACAGCGCCGAAAGTGAAAAACAGTGCTTTTGAGGCTAGAGTCCGCAGGAAAGCAGAGAGGGCCAAATTGTCTGGGGCATTTGAAGGAGTTCCAGGAGACAGTGAGGACTAGCATCACTTTTCCCCGCTGGCACCTTTGCTGTGGCAGCAAAAGCTGGACGTTTGTCTTTTTTGCTCCGGAGGGCGCCAAAAGTGAAAAAAGGTGCTTTTGAGGATGGAGTCCGCAGGAAAGCAGAGAGGGCCAAATTGTCTGGGGCATTTGAAGGTGTTCCAGGAGGCAGTGAGGATCAGCATCACTTTTCCCCGCTGGCACCTTTGCTGTGGCAGCAAAAGCTGGACGTTTGTCTTTTTTGCTCCAAACAGCGCCGAAAGTGAAAAAAGGTGCTTTTGAGACTAGAGTCTGCAGGAAAGCAGAGAGGGCCAAATTGTCTGGGGCATTTGAAGGGGTTCCAGGAGGCAGTGAGGACCAGCATCACTTTTCCCCGCTGGCACCTTTGCTGTGGCAGCAAAAGCTGGACGTTTGTCTTTTTTCCTCCGGAGGGCGCCAAAACTGAAAAAAGGTGCTTTGGAGGCTAGAGTCCGCAGGAAAGCAGAGAGGGCCAAATTGTCTGGGGCATTTGAAGGGGTTCCAGGAGGCAGTGAGGACCAGCATCACTTTTCCCCGCTGGCACCTTTGCTGTGGCAGCAAAAGCTGGACGTTTGTCTTTTTTCCTCCGGAGGGCGCCAAAACTGAAAAAAGGTGCTTTTGAGGCTAGAGTGCGCAGGAAAGCAGAGAGGGCCAAATTGTCTGGGGCATTTGACGGGGTTCCAGGAGGCAGTGAGGACTAGCATCACTTTTCCCCGCTGGCACCTTTGCTGTGGCAGCAAAAGCTGGACGTTTGTCTTTTTTCCTTTGGAGGGCGCCGAAAGTGAAAAAAGGTGCTTTTGAGGTTAGAGTCCGCAGAAAAGCAGAGAGGGCCAAATTGTCTGGGGCATTTGAAGGGGTTCCAGGAGGCAGTGAGGACAAGCATCACTTTTCCCCGCTGGCACCTTTGCTGTGGCAGCAAAACCTGGACGTTTGTCTTTTTTGCTCCACACAGCGCCGAAAGTGAAAAAAGGTGCTTTTGAGGCTAGAGTCCGCAGGAAAGCAGAGAGGGCCAAATTGTCTGGGGCATTTGAAGGGGTTCCAGGAGGCAGTGAGGACCAGCATCACTTTTCCCCGCTGGCACCTTTGCTGTGGCAGCAAAAGCTGGACGTTTGTCTTTTTTGCTCCAAACAGCGCCGAAAGTGAAAAACAGTGCTTTTGAGGCTAGAGTCCGCAGGAAAGCAGAGAGGGCCAAATTGTCTGGGGCATTTGAAGGAGTTCCAGGAGACAGTGAGGACTAGCATCACTTTTCCCCGCTGGCACCTTTGCTGTGGCAGCAAAACCTGGACGTTTGTCTTTTTTCCTCTGGAGGGCGCCGAAAGTGAAAAAAGGTGCTTTTGAGAATAGAGTCCGCAGGAAAGCAGAGAGGGCCAAATTGTCTGGGGCATTTGAAGGGGTTCCAGGAGGCAGTGAGGACCAGCATCACTTTTCCCCGCTGGCACCTTTGCTGTGGCAGCAAAAGCTGGACGTTTGTCTTTTTTGCTCCAAACAGCGCCGAAAGTGAAAAACAGTGCTTTTGAGGCTAGAGTCCGCAGGAAAGCAGAGAGGGCCAAATTGTCTGGGGCATTTGAATGAGTTCCAGGAGACAGTGAGGACTAGCATCACTTTTCCCCGCTGGCACCTTTGCTGTGGCAGCAAAAGCTGGACGTTTGTCTTTTTTGCTCCACACAGCGCCGAAAGTGAAAAAAGGTGCTTTTGAGGCTAGAGTCCGCAGGAAAGCAGAGAGGGCCAAATTGTCTGGGGCATTTGAAGGGGTTCCAGGAGGCAGTGAGGACCAGCATCACTTTTCCCCGCTGGCACCTTTGCTGTGGCAGCAAAAGCTGGACGTTTTTCTTTTTTCCTCCGGAGGGCGCCAAAACTGAAAAAAGGTGCTTTTGAGGCTAGAATCCGCAGGAAAGCAGAGAGGGCCAAATTGTCTGGGGCATTTGACGGGGTTCCAGGAGGCAGTGAGGACTAGCATCACTTTTCCCCGCTGGCACCTTTGCTGTGGCAGCAAAAGCTGGACGTTTGTCTTTTTTCCTTTGGAGGGCGCCGAAAGTGAAAAAAGGTGCTTTTGAGGTTAGAGTCCGCAGGAAAGCAGAGAGGGCCAAATTGTCTGGGGCATTTGAAGGGGTTCCAGGAGGCAGTGAGGACCAGCATCACTTTACCCCGCTGGCACCTTTGCTGTGGCAGCAAAACCTGGACGTTTGTCCTTTTTGCTCCAAACAGCGCCGAAAGTGAAAAACGGTGCTTTTGAGGCTAGAGTCTGCAGGAAAGCAGAGAGGGCCAAATTGTCTGGGGCATTTGAAGGGGTTCCAGGAGGCAGTGAGGACCAGCATCACTTTTCCCCGCTGGCACCTTTGCTATGGCAGCAAAAGCTGGACGTTTGTCTTTTTTGCTCCAAACAGCGCCGAAAGTGAAAAACAGTGCTTTTGAGGCTAGAGTCCGCAGGAAAGCAGAGAGGGCCAAATTGTCTGGGGCAATTGAAGGGGTTCCAGGAGGCAGTGAGGACTAGCATAACTTTTCCCTGCTGGCACCTTTGCTGTGGCAGCAAAAGCTGGACGTTTGTCTTTTTTGCTCCAAACAGCGCCGAAAGTGAAAAAAGGTGCTTTTGAGAATAGAGTCCGCAGGAAAGCAGAGAGGGCCAAATTGTCTGGGGCATTTGAAGGGGTTCCAGGAGGCAGTGAGGACCAGCATCACTTTTCCCCGCTGGCACCTTTGCTGTGGCAGCAAAAGCTGGACGTTTGTCTTTTTTTCCCCAAACAGCTCTGAAAGTGAAAAAATGTGCTTTTGAGGCTAGAGTCCGCAGGAAAGCAGAGAGGGCCAAATTGTCTGGGGCATTTGACGGGGTTCCAGGAGGCAGTGAGGACCAGCATCACTTTTCCCCGCTGGCACCTTTGCTGTGGCAGCAAAAGCTGGACGTTTGTCCTTTTTTTTCTCCCGAGGGCGCCGAAGGTAAAAAAAGGTGTTTTGAGGATAGAGTCTGCAGAAAAGCAGAGAGGGCCAAATTGTCTGGGGCATTTGAAGGGGTTCCAGGAGGCAGTGAGGACCAGCATCACTTTTCCCCGCTGGCACCTTTGCTGTGGCAGCAAAACCTGGACGTTTGTCTTTTTTCTTCCGGAGGGCGCCGAAAGTGAAAAAAGGTGCTTTTGAGGCTAGAGTCCGCAGGCAAGGAGAGAGGGCCAAATTGTCTGGGGCATTTGATGGGGTTCCAGGAGGCAGTGAGGACCAGCATCACTTTTCCCCGCTGGCACCTTTGCTGTGGCAGAAAAAGCTGGACGTTTGTCTTTTTTGCTCCAAACAGCGCCGAAAGTGAAAAAAGGTGCTTTTGAGGCTAGAGTCCGCAGGAAAGCAGAGAGGGCCAAATTGTCTGGGGCATTTGAAGGTGTTCCAGGAGGCAGTGAGGACCAGCATCACTTTTCCCCGCTGGCACCTTTGCTGTGGCAGCAAAAGCTGGACGTTTTTTTTTTTTTCTTCTGGAGGGTGCCGAAAGTGAAAAAAGGTGCTTTTGAGGCTAGAGTCCGCAGGAAAGCAGAGAGGGCCAAATTGTCTGGGGCATTTGAAGGGGTTCCAGGAGGCAGTGAGGACGAGCATCACTTTTCCCCGCTGGCACCTTTGCTGTGGCAGCAAAACCTGGACGTTTGTCTTTTTGCTCCAAACAGCGCCGAAAGTGAAAAACGGTGCTTTTGAGGCTAGAGTCTGCAGGAAAGCAGAGAGGGCCAAATTGTCTGGGGCATTTGAAGGGGTTCCAGGAGGCAGTGAGGACCAGCATCACTTTTCCCCGCTGGCACCTTTGCTATGGCAGCAAAAGCTGGACGTTTGTCTTTTTTGCTCCAAACAGCGCCGAAAGTGAAAAACAGTGCTTTTGAGGCTAGAGTCCGCAGGAAAGCAGAGAGGGCCAAATTGTCTGGGGCATTTGAAGGGGTTCCAGGAGGCAGTGAGGACTAGCATAACTTTTCCCTGCTGGCACCTTTGCTGTGGCAGCAAAAGCTGGACGTTTGTCTTTTTTCCTCTGGAGGGCGCCGAAAGTGAAAAAAGGTGCTTTTGAGAATAGAGTCCGCAGGAAAGCAGAGAGGGCCAAATTGTCTGGGGCATTTGAAGGGGTTCCAGGAGGCAGTGAGGACCAGCATCACTTTTCCCCGCTGGCACTTTTGCTGTGGCAGCAAAAGCTGGACGTTTGTCTTTTTTTCTCCAAACAGCTCCGAAAGTGAAAAAATGTGCTTTTGAGGCTAGAGTCCGCAGGAAAGCAGAGAGGGCCAAATTGTCTGGGGCATTTGACGGGGTTCCAGGAGGCAGTGAGGACCAGCATCACTTTTCCCCGCTGGCACCTTTGCTGTGGCAGCAAAAGCTGGACGTTTGTCCTTTTTTTTCTCCCGAGGGCGCCGAAGGTAAAAAAAGGTGTTTTGAGGATAGAGTCTGCTGAAAAGCAGAGAGGGCCAAATTGTCTGGGGCATTTGAAGGGGTTCCAGGAGGCAGTGAGGACCAGCATCACTTTTCCCCGCTGGCACCTTTGCTGTGGCAGCAAAAGCTGGACGTTTGTCTTTTTTGCTCCAAACAGCGCCGAAAGTGAAAAACAGTGCTTTTGAGGCTAGAGTCCGCAGGAAAGCAGAGAGGGCCAAATTGTGTGGGGCATTTGAAGGAGTTTCAGGAGACAGTGAGGACTAGCATCACTTTTCCCCGCTGGCACCTTTGCTGTGGCAGCAAAACCTGGACGTTTGTCTTTTTTGCTCCGGAGGGCGCCAAAAGTGAAAAAAGGTGCTTTTGAGGCTAGAGTCCGCAGGAAAGCAGAGAGGGCCAAATTGTCTGGGGCATTTGAAGGGGTTCCAGGAGGCAGTGAGGACCAGCATCACTTTTCCCCGCTGGCACCTTTGCTATGGCAGCAAAAGCTGGACGTTTGTCTTTTTTGCTCCAAACAGCGCCGAAAGTGAAAAACAGTGCTTTTGAGGCTAGAGTCCGCAGGAAAGCAGAGAGGGCCAAATTGTCTGGGGCATTTGAAGGGGTTCCAGGAGGCAGTGAGGACTAGCATCACTTTTCCCCGCTGGCACCTTTGCTGTGGCAGCAAAAGCTGGACGTTTGTCTTTTTTGCTCCAAACAGCTAGGAAAGTGAAAAACAGTGCTTTTGAGGCTAGAGTCCGCAGGAAAGCAGAGAGGGCCAAATTGTCTGGGGCATTTGAAGGAGTTCCAGGAGACAGTGAGGACTAGCATCACTTTTCCCCGCTGGCACCTTCGCTGTGGCAGCAAAAGCTGGACGTTTGTCTTTTTTGCTCCGGAGGGCGCCAAAAGTGAAAAAAGGTGCTTTTGAGGATGGAGTCCGCAGGAAAGCAGAGAGGGCCAAATTGTCTGGGGCATTTGAAGGGGTTCCAGGAGCCAGTGAGGACCAGCATCACTTTTCCCCGCTGGCACCTTTGCTGTGGCAGCAAAAGCTGGACGTTTGTCTTTTTTGCTCCAAACAGCGCCGAAAGTTAAAAAAGGTGCTTTTGAGACTAGAGTCTGCAGGAAAGCAGAGAGGGCCAAATTGTCTGGGGCATTTGAAGGGGTTCCAGGAGGCAGTGAGGACCAGCATCACTTTTCCCCGCTGGCACCTTTGCTATGGCAGCAAAAGCTGGACGTTTTTCTTTTTTTCTCCAAACAGCTCCGAAAGTGAAAAACAGTGCTTTTGAGGCTAGAGTCCGCAGGAAAGCAGAGAGGGCCAAATTGTCTGGGGCATTTGAAGGGGTTCCAGGAGGCAGTGAGGACCAGCATCACTTTTCCCCGCTGGCACCTTTGCTGTGGCAGCAAAAGCTGGACGTTTTTCTTTTTTTCTCCAAACAGCTCCGAAAGTGAAAAAAGGTGCTTTTGAGGCTAGAGTGCGCAGGAAAGCAGAGAGGGCCAAATTGTCTGGGGCATTTGAAGGGGTTCCAGGAGGCAGTGAGGACCAGCATCACTTTTCCCCGCTGGCACCTTTGCTGTGGCAGCAAAAGCTGGACGTTTGTCTTTTTTCCTCCGGAGGGCGCCAAAACTGAAAAAAGGTGCTTTGGAGGCTAGAGTCTGCAGGAAAGCAGAGAGGGCCAAATTGTCTGGGGCATTTGAAGGGGTTCCAGGAGGCAGTGAGGACCAGCATCACTTTTCCCCGCTGGCACCTTTGCTGTGGCAGCAAAACCTGGACGTTTTTCTTTTTTGCTCCAAACAGCGCCGAAAGTGAAAAAAGCTGCTTTTGAGGCTAGAGTGCGCAGGAAAGCAGAGAGGGCCAAATTGTCTGGGGCATTTGAAGGGGTTCCAGGAGGCAGTGAGGACCAGCATCACTTTTCCCCGCTGGCACCTTTGCTGTGGCAGCAAAAGCTGGACGTTTGTCTTTTTTGCTCCAAACAGCGCCGAAAGTGAAAAAATGTGCTTTTGAGGCTAGAGTCCGCAGGAAAGCAGAGAGGGCCAAATTGTCTGGGGCATTTGAAGGGGTTCCAGGAGGCAGTGAGGACCAGCATCACTTTTCCCCGCTGGCACCTTTGCTGTGGCAGCAAAAGCTGGACGTTTGTCTTTTTTCCTCCGGAGGGCGCCAAAACTGAAAAAAGGTGCTTTTGAGGCTAGAGTCCGCAGGAAAGAAGAGAGGGCCAAATTGTCTGGGGCATTTGACGGGGTTCCAGGAGGCAGTGAGGACCAGCATCACTTTTCCCCGCTGGCACCTTTGCTGTGGCAGCAAAAGCTGGACGTTTGTCTTTTTTCCTTTGGAGGGCGCCGAAAGTGAAAAAAGGTGCTTTTGAGGTTAGAGTCCGCAGGAAAGCAGAGAGGGCCAAATTGTCTGGGGCATTTGAAGGGGTTCCAGGAGGCAGTGAGGACCAGCATCACTTTTCCCCGCTGGCACCTTTGCTGTGGCAGCAAAACCTGGACGTTTGTCCTTTTTGCTCCAAACAGCGCCGAAAGTGAAAAAAGGTGCTTTTGAGGCTAGAGTCCGCAGGAAAGCAGAGAGGGCCAAATTGTCTGGGGCATTTGAAGGGGTTCCAGGAGGCAGTGAGGACCAGCATCACTTTTCCCCGCTGGCACCTTTGCTGTGGCAGCAAAAGCTGGACGTTTGTCTTTTTTGCTCCAAACAGCGCCGAAAGTGAAAAAAGGTGCTTTTGAGGCTAGAGTCCGCAGGAAAGCAGAGAGGGCCAAATTGTCTGGGGCATTTGAAGGAGTTCCAGGAGACAGTGAGGACTAGCATCACTTTTCCCCGCTGGCACCTTCGCTGTGGCAGCAAAAGCTGGACGTTTGTCTTTTTTGCTCCGGAGGGCGCCAAATGTGAAAAAAGGTGCTTTTGAGGATGGAGTCCGCAGGAAAGCAGAGAGGGCCAAATTGTCTGGGGCATTTGAAGGGGTTCCAGGAGGCAGTGAGGACCAGCATCACTTTTCCCCGCTGGCACCTTTGCTGTGGCAGCAAAAGCTGGACGTTTGTCTTTTTTTCTCCAAAGAGCTCTGAAAGTGAAAAAATGTGCTTTTGAGGCTAGAGTCCGCAGGAAAGCAGAGAGGGCCAAATTGTCTGGGGCATTTGAAGGGGTTCCAGGAGGCAGTGAGGACCAGCATCACTTTTCCCCGCTGGCACCTTCGCTGTGGCAGCAAAAGCTGGACGTTTGTCTTTTTTTCTCCAAACAGCTCCGAAAGTGAAAAAATGTGCTTTTGAGGCTAGAGTGCGCAGGAAAGCAGAGAGGGCCAAATTGTCTGGGGCATTTGACGGGGTACCAGGAGGCAGTGAGGACCAGCATCACTTTTCCCCGCTGGCACCTTTGCTGTGGCAGCAAAAGCTGGACGTTTGTCCTTTTTTTTCACCCGAGGCGCCGAAGGTAAAAAAAGGTGTTTTGAGGATAGAGTCTGCAGAAAAGCAGAGAGGGCCAAATTGTCTGGGGCATTTGAAGGGGTTCCAGGAGGCAGTGAGGACCAGCATCACTTTTCCCCGCTGACACCTTTGCTGTGGCAGCAAAAGCTGGACGTTTTTTTTTTTTTTCTTCTGGAGGGTGCCGAAAGTGAAAAAAGCTGCTTTTGAGGCTAGAGTCCGCAGGAAAGCAGAGAGGGCCAAATTGTCTGGGGCATTTGAAGGGGTTCCAGGAGGCAGTGAGGACCAGCATCACTTTTCCCCGCTGGCACCTTTGCTATGGCAGCAAAAGCTGGACGTTTGTCTTTTTTGCTCCAAACAGCGCCGAAAGTGAAAAACAGTGCTTTTGAGGCTAGAGTCCGCAGGAAAGCAGAGAGGGCCAAATTGTCTGAGGCATTTGAAGGGGTTCCAGGAGGCAGTGAGGACCAGCATCACTTTTCCCTGCTGGCACCTTTGCTGTGGCAGCAAAAGCTGGACGTTTGTCTTTTTTCCTCCGGAGGGTGCCGAAAGTGAAAAAAGGTGCTTTTGAGGCTAGAGTCCGCAGGAAAGCAGAGAGGTCCAAATTGTGTGGGGCATTTGAAGGAGTTTCAGGAGACAGTGAGGACTAGCATCACTTTTCCCCGCTGGCACCTTCGCTATGGCAGCAAAAGCTGGACGTTTGTCTTTTTTGCTCCGGAGGGCGCCAAAAGTGAAAAAAGGTGCTTTTGAGGCTAGAGTCTGCAGGAAAGCAGAGAGGGCCAAATTGTCTGGGGCATTTGAAGGGGTTCCAGGAGGCAGTGAGGACCAGCATCACTTTTCCCCACTGGCACCTTTGCTGTGGCAGCAAAACATGGACGTTTGTCTTTTTTGCTCCAAACAGCGCCGAAAGTGAAAAAAGCTGCTTTTGAGGCTAGAGTGTGCAGGAAAGCAGAGAGGGCCAAATTGTCTGGGGCATTTGAAGGAGTTCCAGGAGGCAGTGAGGACTAGCATCACTTTTCCCCGCTGGCACCTTCGCTGTGGCAGCAAAAGCTGGACGTTTGTCTTTTTTCCTCCGGAGGGCGCCAAAAGTGAAAAAAGGTGCTTTTGAGGCTAGAGTCCGCAGGAAAGCAGAGAGGGCCAAATTGTCTGGGGCATTTGAAGGGGTTCCAGGAGGCAGTGAGGACCAGCATCACTTTTCCCCGCTGGCACCTTTGCTGTGGCAGCAAAAGCTGGACGTTTGTCTTTTTTGCTCCAAACAGCGCCGAAAGTGAAAAAAGGTGCTTTTGAGACTAGAGTCCGCAGGAAAGCAGAGAGGGCCAAATTGTCTGGGGCATTTGAAGGGGTTCCAGGAGGCAGTGAGGACCAGCATCACTTTTCCCCGCTGGCACCTTTGCTGTGGCAGCAAAAGCTGGACGTTTTTCTTTTTTCCTCCGGAGGTTGCCGAAAGTGAAAAAAGGTGCTTTTGAGGCTAGAGTCCGCAGGAAAGCAGAGAGGGCCAAATTGTCTGGGGCATTTGAAGGGGTTCCAGGAGGCAGTGAGGACCAGCATCACTTTTCCCCGCTGGCACCTTTGCTGTGGCAGCAAAAGCTGGACGTTTGTCTTTTTTCCTCCGGAGGGCGCCAAAAGTGAAAAAAGGTGCTTTTGAGGCTAGAGTCTGCAGGAAAGCAGAGAGGGCCAAATTGTCTGGGGCATTTGAAGGGGTTCCAGGAGGCAGTGAGGACCAGCATCACTTTTCCCCGCTGGCACCTTTGCTGTGGCAGCAAAAGCTGGACGTTTGTCTTTTTTGCTCCAAACAGCGTTGAAAGTGAAAAACGGTGCTTTTGAGGCTAGAGTCCGCAGGAAAGCAGAGAGGGCCAAATTGTCTGGGGCATTTGAAGGGGTTCAAGGAGGCAGTGAGGACCAGCATCACTTTTCCCCGCTGGCACCTTTGCTGTGGCAGCAAAAGCTGGACGTTTGTCTTTTTTGCTCCACACAGCGCCGAAAGTGAAAAAAGGTGCTTTTGAGGCTAGAGTTTGCAGGAAAGCAGAGAGGGCCAAATTGTCTGGGGCATTTGAAGGGGTTCCAGGAGGCAGTGAGGACCAGCATCACTTTTCCCCGCTGGCACCTTTGCTGTGGCAGCAAAAGCTGGACGTTTGTCTTTTTTCCTCCGGAGGGCGCCAAAACTGAAAAAAGGTGCTTTTGAGGCTAGAGTCCGCAGGAAAGCAGAGAGGGCCAAATTGTCTGGGGCATTTGAAGGGGTTCCAGGAGGCAGTGAGGACCAGCATGACTTTTCCCTGCTGGCACCTTTGCCGTGGCAGCAAAACCTGGACGTTTGTCTTTTTTGCTCCAAAAAGCGCCGAAAGTGAAAAAAGCTGCTTTTGAGGCTAGAGTCTGCAGGAAAGCAGAGAGGGCCAAATTGTCTGGGGCATTTGAAGGGGTTCCAGGAGGCAGTGAGGACTAGCATCACTTTTCCCCGCTGGCACCTTTGCTATGGCAGCAAAAGCTGGACGTTTGTCTTTTTTGCTCCAAACAGCACCGAAAGTGAAAAAAGGTGCTTTTGAGAATAGAGTCCGCAGGAAAGCAGAGAGGGCCAAATTGTCTGGGGCATTTGAAGGGGTTCCAGGAGGCAGTGAGGACTAGCATCACTTTTCCCCGCTGGCACCTTTGCTGTGGCAGCACAAGCTGGACGTTTGTCTTTTTTGCTCCAAACAGCGCCGAAAGTGAAAAAAGGTGCTTTTGAGGCTAGAGTCCGCAGGAAAGCAGAGAGGGCCAAATTGTCTGGGGCATTTGAAGGAGTTCCGGGAGACAGTGAGGACTAGCATCACTTTTCCCCGCTGGCACCTTTGCTGTGGCAGCAAAAGCTGGACGTTTGTCTTTTTTGCTCCGGAGGGCGCCAAAAGTGAAAAAAGGTGCTTTTGAGGCTAGAGTCCGCAGGAAAGCAGAGAGGGCCAAATTGTCTGGGGCATTTGAAGGGGTTCCAGGAGGCAGTGAGGACCAGCATCACTTTTCCCCGCTGGCACCTTTGCTGTGGCAGCAAAAGCTGGACGTTTGTCTTTTTTGCTCCAAACAGCGCCGAAAGTGAAAAAAGGTGCTTTTGAGACTAGAGTCTGCAGGAAAGCAGAGAGGGCCAAATTGTCTGGGGCATTTGAAGGGGTTCCAGGAGGCAGTGAGGACCAGCATCACTTTTCCCCGCTGGCACCTTTGCTGTGGCAGCAAAAGCTGGACGTTTTTCTTTTTTGCTCCAAACAGCTCCGAAAGTGAAAAAATGTGCTTTTGAGGCTAGAGTCCGCAGGAAAGCAGAGAGGGCCAAATTGTCTGGGGCATTTGAAGGGGTTCCAGGAGGCAGTGAGGACCAGCATCACTTTTCCCCGCTGGCACCTTTGCTGTGGCAGCAAAAGCTGGACGTTTGTCTTTTTCCTCCGGAGGGCGCCAAAACTGAAAAAAGGTGCTTTTGAGGCTAGAGTGCGCAGGAAAGCAGAGAGGGCCAAATTGTCTGGGGCATTTGAAGGGGTTCCAGGAGGCAGTGAGGACCAGCATCACTTTTCCCCGCTGGCACCTTTGCTGTGGCAGCAAAAGCTGGACGTTTGTCTTTTTTGCTCCAAACAGCGTTGAAAGTGAAAAAAGGAGCTTTTGAGTCTAGAGTTTGCAGGAAAGCAGAGAGGGCCAAATTGTCTGGAACATTTGAAGGGGTTCCAGGAGGCAGTGAGGACCAGCATCACTTTTCCCCGCTGGCACCTTTGCTGTGGCAGCAAAACCTGGACGTTTGTACTTTTTTATCTCCCGAGGGCGCCGAAAGTGAAAAAAGGTGTTTTGAGGATAGAGTCTGCAGAAAAGCAGAGAGGGCCAAATTGTCTGGGGCATTTGAAGGGGTTCCAGGAGGCAGTGAGGACCAGCATCACTTTTCCCCGCTGGCACCTTTGCTATGGCAGCAAAATCTGGACGTTTGTCTTTTTTACTCCAAACAGCGCCGAAAGTGAAAAACAGTGCTTTTGAGGCTAGAGTCCGCAGGAAAGCAGAGAGGGCCAAATTGTCTGGGGCATTTGAAGGGGTTCCAGGAGGCAGTGAGGACCAGCATCACTTTTCCCCGCTGGCACCTTTGCTGTGGCAGCAAAAGCTGGACGTTTGTCTTTTTTCCTCTGGAGGGCGCCAAAACTGAAAAAAGCTGCTTTTGAGGCTAGAGTCCGCAGGAAAGCAGAGAGGGCCAAATTGTCTGAGGCATTTGAAGGGGTTCCAGGAGGCAGTGAGGACTAGCATCACTTTTCCCCGCTGGCACCTTTGCTGTGGCAGCAAAAGCTGGACGTTTGTCTTTTTTGCTCCAAACAGCGCCGAAAGTGAAAAACGGTGCTTTTGAGGTTAGAGTCCGCAGGAAAGCAGAGAGGGCCAAATTGTCTGGGGCATTTGAAGGTGTTCCAGGAGGCAGTGAGGACCAGCATCACTTTTCCCCGCTGGCACCTTTGCTGTGGCAGCAAAAGCTGGACGTTTGTCTTTTTTGCTCCGGAGGGCGCCAAAAGTGAAAAAAGGTGCTTTTGAGGCTAGAGTCTGCAGGAAAGCAGAGAGGGCCAAACTGTCTGGGGCATTTGAAGGGGTTCCAGGAGGCAGTGAGGACCAGTATCACTTTTCCCCGCTGGCACCTTTGCTGTGGCAGCAAAAGGTGGACGTTTGTCTTTTTTGCTCCAAACAGCGCCGAAAGTGAAAAAAGGTGCTTTTGAGGCTAGAGTCCGCAGGAAAGCAGAGAGGGCCAAATTGTCTGGGGCATTTGAAGGGGTTCCAGGAGGCAGTGAGGACCAGCATCACTTTTCCCCGCTGGCACCTTTGCTGTGGCAGCAAAAGCTGGACGTTTGTCTTTTTTCCTCCGGAGGGCGCCAAAAGTGAAAAAAGGTGCTTTTGAGGCTAGAGTCCGCAGGAAAGCAGAGAGGGCCAAATTGTCTGGGGCATTTGAAGGGGTTCCAGGAGGCAGTGAGGACCAGCATCACTTTTCCCCGCTGGCACCTTTGCTGTGGCAGCAAAAGCTGGACGTTTGTCTTTTTTGCTCCAAACAGCGCCGAAAGTGAAAAACAGTGCTTTTGAGGCTAGAGTCCGCAGGAAAGCAGAGAGGGCCAAATTGTCTGGGGCATTTGAAGGGGTTCCAGGAGGCAGTGAGGACTAGCATCACTTTTCCCCGCTGGCACCTTTGCTGTGGCAGCAAAAGCTGGACGTTTGTCTTTTTTGCTCCAAACAGCGCCGAAAGTGAAAAAAGGTGCTTTTGAGGTTAGAGTCCGCAGGAAAGCAGAGAGGGCCAAATTGTCTGGGGCATTTGAAGGGGTTCCAGGAGGCAGTGAGGACCAGCATCACTTTTCCCCGCTGGCACCTTTGCTGTGGCAGCAAAAGCTGGACGTTTGTCTTTTTTCCTCCGGAGGGTGCCGAAAGTGAAAAAAGGTGCTTTTGAGGCTAGAGTCCGCAGGAAAGCAGAGAGGGCCAAACTGTGTGGGGCATTTGAAGGAGTTTCAGGAGAGAGTGAGGACTAGCATCACTTTTCCCCGCTGGCACCTTCGCTGTGGCAGCAAAAGCTGGACGTTTGTCTTTTTTCCTCCGGAGGGCGCCAAAAGTGAAAAAAGATGCTTTTGAGGCTAGAGTCCGCAGGAAAGCAGAGAGGGCCAAATTGTCTGGGGCATTTGAAGGGGTTCCAGGAGGCAGTGAGGACCAGCATCACTTTTCCCCGCTGGCACCTTTGCTGTGGCAGCAAAAGCTGGACGTTTTTCTTTTTTCCTCCGGAGGGCGCCGAAAGTTAAAAAAGGTGCTTTTGAGGCTAGAGTGCGCAGGAAAGCAGAGAGGGCCAAATTGTCTGGGGCATTTGAAGGGGTTCCATAAGGCAGTGAGGACCAGCATCACTTTTCCCCGCTGGCACCTTTGCTGTGGCAGCAAAAGCTGGACGTTTTTCTTTTTTCCTCTGGAGGGTGCCAAAATTGAAAAAAGGTGCTTTTGAGGCTAGAGTCCGCAGGAAAGCAGAGAGGGCCAAATTGTCTGGGGCATTTGAAGGGGTTCCAGGAGGCAGTGAGGACCAGCATCACTTTTCCCCGCTGGCACCTTTGCTGTGGCAGCAAAAGCTGGACATTTGTCTTTTTTCCTCCGGAGGGTGCCGAAAGTGAAAAAAGGTGCTTTTGAGGCTAGAGTCTGCAAGAAAGCAGAGAGGGCCAAATTGTCTGGGGCATTTGAAGGGGTTCCAGGAGGCAGTGAGGACCAGCATCACTTTTCCCCGCTGGCACCTTTGCTGTGGCAGCAAAACCTGGACGTTTGTCTTTTTTTTTCTACCGAGGGCGCCGAAAGTGAAAAAAGGTGTTTTGAGGATAGAGTCTGCAGAAAAGCAGAGAGGGCCAAATTGTCTGGGGCATTTGAAGGGGTTCCAGGAGGCAGTGAGGACCAGCATCACTTTTCCCCGCTGGCACCTTTGCTGTGGCAGCAAAAGCTGGACGTTTGTCTTTTTTGCTCCAAACAGCGCCGAAAGTGAAAAACAGTGCTTTTGAGGCTAGAGTCCGCAGGAAAGCAGAGAGGGCCAAATTGTCTGGGGCATTTGAAGGGGTTCCAGGAGGCAGTGAGGACTAGCATCACTTTTCCCCGCTGGCACCTTTGCTGTGGCAGCAAAAGCTGGACGTTTGTCTTTTTTGCTCCAAACAGCGCCGAAAGTGAAAAAAGGTGCTTTTGAGGTTAGAGTCCGCAGGAAAGCAGAGAGGGCCAAATTGTCTGGGGCATTTGAAGGGGTTCCAGGAGGCAGTGAGGACCAGCATCACTTTTCCCCGCTGGCACCTTTGCTGTGGCAGCAAAAGCTGGACGTTTGTCTTTTTTGCTCCGGAGGGTGCCGAAAGTGAAAAAAGGTGCTTTTGAGGCTAGAGTCCGCAGGAAAGCAGAGAGGGCCAAACTGTGTGGGGCATTTGAAGGAGTTTCAGGAGAGAGTGAGGACTAGCATCACTTTTCCCCGCTGGCACCTTCGCTGTGGCAGCAAAAGCTGGACGTTTGTCTTTTTTCCTCCGGAGGGCGCCAAAAGTGAAAAAAGATGCTTTTGAGGCTAGAGTCCGCAGGAAAGCAGAGAGGGCCAAATTGTCTGGGGCATTTGAAGGGGTTCCAGGAGGCAGTGAGGACCAGCATCACTTTTCCCCGCTGGCACCTTTGCTGTGGCAGCAAAAGCTGGACGTTTTTCTTTTTTCCTCCGAAGGGCGCCGAAAGTTAAAAAAGGTGCTTTTGAGGCTAGAGTGCGCAGGAAAGCAGAGAGGGCCAAATTGTCTGGGGCATTTGAAGGGGTTCCAGGAGGCAGTGAGGACCAGCATGACTTTTCCCCGCTGGCACCTTTGCTATGGCAGCAAAAGCTGGACGTTTGTCTTTTTTGCTCCAAACAGCGCCGAAAGTGAAAAAATGTGCTTTGGAGGCTAGAGTGCGCAGGAAAGCAGAGAGGGCCAAATTGTCTGGGGCATTTGAAGGGGTTCCAGGAGGCAGTGAGGACCAGCATCACTTTTCCCCGCTGGCACCTTTGCTGTGGCAGCAAAACCTGGACGTTTGTCTTTTTTGCTCCAAACAGCGCCGAAAATGAAAAAAGTTGCTTTTGAGACTAGAGTCTGCAGGAAAGCAGAGAGGGCCAAATTGTCTGGGGCATTTGAAGGGGTTCCAGGAGGCAGTGAGGACCAGCATCACTTTTCCCCGCTGGCACCTTTGCTGTGGCAGCAAAAGCTGGACGTTTGTCTTTTTTGCTCCAAACAGCTCCGAAAGTGAAAAACAGTGCTTTTGAGGCTAGAGTCCGCAGGAAAGCAGAGAGGGCCAAATTGTCTGGGGCATTTGAAGGGGTTCCAGGAGGCAGTGAGGACCAGCATCACTTTTCCCCGCTGGCACCTTTGCTGTGGCAGCAAAAGCTGGACGTTTGTCTTTTTTAGTCCGGAGGGCGCCAAAACTGAAAAAAGCTGCTTTTGAGGCTAGAGTCCGCAGGAAAGCAGAGAGGGTCAAATTGTCTGGGGCATTTGAAGGGGTTCCAGGAGGCAGTGAGGACCAGCATCACTTTTCCCCGCTGGCACCTTTGCTGTGGCAGCAAAACCTAGACGTTTGTCTTTTTTGCTCCAAACAGCGCCGAAAGTGAAAAAAGGTTCTTTTGAGGCTAGAGTCCGCAGGAAAGCAGAGAGGGCCAAATTGTCTGGGGCATTTGAAGGGGTTCCAGGAGGCAGTGAGGACCAGCATCACTTTTCCCCGCTGGCACCTTTGCTGTGGCAGCAAAAGCTGGACGTTTGTCTTTTTTGCTCCAAACAGCGCCGAAAGTGAAAAAAGGTGCTTTTGAGGCTAGAGTCCGCAGGAAAGCAGAGAGGGCCAAATTGTCTGGGGCATTTGAAGGGGTTCCAGGAGGCAGTGAGGACTAGCATCACTTTTCCCCGCTGGCACCTTTGCTGTGGCAGCAAAAGCTGGACGTTTGTCTTTTTTGCTCCAAACAGCGCCGAAAGTGAAAAACGGTGCTTTTGAGGTTAGAGTCCGCAGGAAAGCAGAGAGGGCCAAATTGTCTGGGGCATTTGAAGGTGTTCCAGGAGGCAGTGAGGACCAGCATCACTTTTCCCCGCTGGCACCTTTGCTGTGGCAGCAAAAGCTGGACGTTTGTCTTTTTTGCTCTGGAGGGCGCCAAAAGTGAAAAAAGGTGCTTTTGAGGCTAGAGTCCGCAGGAAAGCAGAGAGGGCCAAACTGTCTGGGGCATTTGAAGGGGTTCCAGGAGGCAGTGAGGACCAGTATCACTTTTCCCCGCTGGCACCTTTGCTGTGGCAGCAAAAGCTGGACGTTTGTCTTTTTTGCTCCAAACAGCGCCGAAAGTGAAAAAAGGTGCTTTTGAGGCTAGAGTGCGCAGGAAAGCAGAGAGGGAAAAATTGTCTGGGGCATTTGAAGGGGTTCCAGGAGGCAGTGAGGACCAGCATCACTTTTCCCCGCTGGCACCTTTGCTGTGGCAGAAAAAGCTGGACGTTTGTCTTTTTTCCTCCGGAGGGCGCCAAAAGTGAAAAAAGGTGCTTTTGAGGCTAGAGTGCACAGGAAAGCAGAGAGGGCCAAATTGTCTGGGGCATTTGAAGGGGTTCCAGGAGGCAGTGAGGACCAGCATCACTTTTTTCCCGCTGGCACCTTTGCTATGGCAGCAAAACCTGGACGTTTGTCTTTTTTACTCCAAACAGCGCCGAAAGTGAAAAACAGTGCTTTTGAGGCTAGAGTGCGCAGGAAAGCAGAGAGGGCCAAATTGTCTGGGGCATTTGATGGGGTTCCAGGAGGCAGTGAGGACCAGCATCACTTTTCCCCGCTGGCACCTTTGCTGTGGCAGAAAAAGCTGGACGTTTGTCTTTTTTGCTCCAAACAGCGCCGAAAGTGAAAAAAGGTGCTTTTGAGGCTAGAGTCCGCAGAAAAGCAGAGAGGGCCAAATTGTCTGGGGCATTTGAAGGGGTTCCAGGAGGCAGTGAGGACCAGCATCACTTTTCCCCGCTGGCACCTTTGCTATGGCAGCAAAAGCTGGACGTTTGTCTTTTTTGCTCCAAACAGCGCCGAAAGTGAAAAACAGTGCTTTTGAGGCTAGAGTCCGCAGGAAAGCAGAGAGGGCCAAATTATCTGGGGCATTTGAAGGGGTTCCAGGAGGCAGTGAGGACTAGCATCGCTTTTCCCCGCTGGCACCTTTGCTGTGGCAGCAAAAGCTGGACGTTTGTCTTTTTTCCTCTGGAGGGCGCCGAAAGTGAAAAAAGGTGCTTTTGAGAATAGAGTCCGCAGGAAAGCAGAGAGGGCCAAATTGTCTGGGGCATTTGAAGGGGTTCCAGGAGGCAGTGAGGACCAGCATCACTTTTCCCCGCTGGCACCTTTGCTGTGGCAGCAAAAGCTGGACGTTTGTCTTTTTTGCTCCAAACAGCGCCGAAAGTCAAAAAAGGTGCTTTTGAGGCTAGAGTCCGCAGGAAAGCAGAGAGGGCCAAATTGTCTGGGGCATTTGAAGGAGTTCCAGGAGACAGTGAGGACTAGCATCACTTTTCCCCGCTGGCACCTTCGCTGTGGGAGCAAAAGCTGGACGTTTGTCTTTTTTGCTCCGGAGGGCGCGAAATGTGAAAAAAGGTGCTTTTGAGGATGGAGTCCGCAGGAAAGCAGAGAGGGCCAAATTGTCTGGGGCATTTGAAGGGGTTCCAGGAGGCAGTGAGGACCAGCATCACTTTTCCCCGCTGGCACCTTTGCTGTGGCAGCACAAGCTGGACGTTTGTCTTTTTTTCTCCAAACAGATCCGAAAGTGAAAAAATGTGCTTTTGAGGCTAGAGTCCGCAGGAAAGCAGAGAGGGCCAAATTGTCTGGGGCATTTGAAGGGGTTCCAGGAGGCAGTGAGGACCAGCATCACTTTTCCCCGCTGGCACCTTTGCTGTGGCAGCAAAAGCTGGACGTTTTTCTTTTTTGCTCCAAACAGCTCCGAAAGTGAAAAAATGTGCTTTTGAGGCTAGAGTCCGCAGGAAAGCAGAGAGGGCCAAATTGTCTGGGGCATTTGAAGGGGTTCCAGGAGGCAGTGAGGACCAGCATCACTTTTCCCCCCTGGCACCTCTGCTGTGGCAGCAAAAGCTGGACGTTTGTCTTTTTTTCTCCAAACAGATCCGAAAGTGAAAAAATGTGCTTTTGAGGCTAGAGTCCGCAGGAAAGCAGAGAGGGCCAAATTGTCTGGGGCATTTGAAGGGGTTCCAGGAGGCAGTGAGGACCAGCATCACTTTTCCCCGCTGGCACCTTTGCTGTGGCAGCAAAAGCTGGACGTTTGTCTTTTTTGCTCCAAACAGCGCCGAAAGTGAAAAAAGCTGCTTTTGAGGCTAGAGTGCGCAGGAAAGCAGAGAGGGCCAAATTGTCTGGGGCATTTGAAGGGGTTCCAGGAGGCAGTGAGGACCAGCATCACTTTTCCCCGCTGGCACCTTTGCTGTGGCAGCAAAACCTGGACGTTTTTCTTTTTTGCTCCAAACAGCGCCGAAAGTGAAAAAAGGTGCTTTTGAGGCTAGAGTCCGCAGGAAAGCAGAGAGGGCCAAATTGTCTGGGGCATTTGAAGGGGTTCCAGGAGGCAGTGAGGACCAGCATCACTTTTCCCCGCTGACACCTTTGCTGTGACAGCAAAACCTGGACGTTTGTCTTTTTTCTTCCGGAGGGCGCCGAAAGTGAAAAAAGGTGCTTTTGAGGCTAGAGTCCGCAGGAAAGCAGAGAGGGCCAAATTGTCTGGGGCATTTGATGGGGTTCCAGGAGGCAGTGAGGACCAGCATCACTTTTCCCCGCTGGCACCTTTGCTGTGGCAGAAAAAGCTGGACGTTTGTCTTTTTTGCTCCAAACAGCGCCGAAAGTGAAAAAAGGTGCTTTTGAGGCTAGAGTCCGCAGGAAAGCAGAGAGGGCCAAATTGTCTGGGGCATTTGAAGGTGTTCCAGGAGGCAGTGAGGACCAGCATCACTTTTCCCCGCTGGCACCTTTGCTGTGGCAGCAAAAGCTGGACGTTTTTTTTTTTTTCTTCTGGAGGGTGTTGAAAGTGAAAAAAGGTGCTTTTGAGGCTAGAGTCCGCAAGAAAGCAGAGAGGGCCAAATTGTCTGGGGCATTTGAAGGGGTTCCAGGAGGCAGTGAGGACCAGCATCACTTTTCCCCGCTGGCACCTTTGCTGTGGCAGCAAAAGCTGGACGTTTTTTTTTTTTTCTTCTGGAGGGTGCCGAAAGTGAAAAAAGGTGCTTTTGAGGCTAGAGTCCGCAGGAAAGCAGAGAGGGCCAAATTGTCTGGGGCATTTGAAGGGGTTCCAGGAGGCAGTGAGGACCAGCATCACTTTTCCCCGCTGGCACCTTTGCTATGGCAGCAAAAGCTGGACGTTTGTCTTTTTTGCTCCAAACAGCGCCGAAAGTGAAAAACAGTGCTTTTGAGGCTAGAGTCCGCAGGAAAGCAGAGAGGGCCAAATTGTCTGAGGCATTTGAAGGGGTTCCAGGAGGCAGTGAGGACCAGCATCACTTTTCCCCGCTGGCACCTTTGCTGTGGCAGCAAAAGCTGGACGTTTTTCTTTTTTCCTCCGGAGGGTGCCGAAAGTGAAAAAAGGTGCTTTTGAGGCTAGAGTCCGCAGGAAAGCAGAGAGGGCCAAATTGTGTGGGGCATTTGAAGGAGTTTCAGGAGGCAGTGAGGACCAGCATCACTTTTCCCCGCTGGCACCTTTGCTGTGGCAGCAAAAGCTGGACGTTTGTCTTTTTTGCTCCGGAGGGCGCCAAAAGTGAAAAAAGGTGCTTTTGAGGCTAGAGTGCGCAGGAAAGCAGAGAGGGCCAAATTGTCTGGGGCATTTGAAGGGGTTCCAGGAGGCAGTGAGGACCAGCATCACTTTTCCCCACTGGCACCTTTGCTGTGACAGCAAAAGGTGGACGTTTGTCTTTTTTGCTCCAAACAGCGCCGAAAGTGAAAAAAGCTGCTTTTGAGGCTAGAGTCCGCAGGAAAGCAGAGAGGGCCAAATTGTCTGGGGCATTTGAAGGAGTTCCAGGAGACAGTGAGGACTAGCATCACTTTTCCCCGCTGGCACCTTCGCTGTGGCAGCAAAAGCTGGACGTTTGTCTTTTTTTTTCCGGAGGGCGCCAAAATTGAAAAAAGGTGCTTTTGAGGCTAGAGTCCGCAGGAAAGCAGAGAGGGCCAAATTGTCTGGGGCATTTGAAGGGGTTCCAGGAGGCAGTGAGGACCAGCATCACTTTTCCCCGCTGGCACCTTTGCTGTGGCAGCAAAAGCTGGACGTTTGTCTTTTTTGCTCCAAACAGCGCCGAAAGTGAAAAAAGGTGCTTTTGAGGCTAGAGTCCGCAGGAAAGCAGAGAGGGCCAAATTGTCTGGGGCATTTGAAGGAGTTCCGGGAGGCAGTGAGGACCAGCATCACTTTTCCCCGCTGGCACCTTTGCTGTGGCAGCAAAACCTGGACGTTTGTCTTTTTTGCTCCAAACAGCGCCGAAAGTGAAAAAAGTTGCTTTTGAGACTAGAGTGTGCAGGAAAGCAGAGAGGGCCAAATTGTCTGGGGCATTTGAAGGGGTTCCAGGAGGCAGTGAGGACCAGCATCACTTTTCCCCGCTGGCACCTTTGCTGTGGCAGCAAAAGCTGGACGTTTTTCTTTTTTGCTCCAAACAGCTCCGAAAGTGAAAAACAGTGCTTTTGAGGCTAGAGTCCGCAGGAAAGCAGAGAGGGCCAAATTGTCTGGGGCATTTGAAGGGGTTCCAGGAGGCAGTGAGGACCAGCATCACTTTTCCCCGCTGGCACCTTTGCTGTGGCAGCAAAAGCTGGACGTTTGTCTTTTTTAGTCCGGATGGCGCCAAAACTGAAAAAAGGTGCTTTTGAGGCTAGAGTCCGCAGGAAAGCAGAGAGGGCCAAATTGTCTGGGGCATTTGAAGGGGTTCCAGGAGGCAGTGAGGACCAGCATCACTTTTCCCCGCTGGCACCTTTGCTGTGGCAGCAAAAGCTGGACGTTTGTCTTTTTTGCTCCAAACAGCGCCGAAAGTGAAAAAAGGTGCTTTTGAGGCTAGAGTCCGCAGGAAAGCAGAGAGGGCCAAATTGTCTGGGGCATTTGACGGGGTACCAGGAGGCAGTGAGGACCAGCATCACTTTTCCCCGCTGGCACCTTTGCTGTGGCAGCAAAACCTGGACGTTTGTCTTTTTTCTTCCGGAGGGCGCCGAAAGTGAAAAAAGGTGCTTTTGAGGCTAGAGTCCGCAGGCAAGGAGAGAGGGCCAAAT
This sequence comes from Vanellus vanellus, assembly GCF_965231255.1. NCBI lineage: Eukaryota > Metazoa > Chordata > Aves > Charadriiformes > Charadriidae > Vanellus > Vanellus vanellus. The sequence continues at coordinate 151,256 of NW_028126653.1, forward strand.
TGTCTGGGGCATTTGAAGGGGTTCCATAAGGCAGTGAGGACCAGCATCACTTTTCCCCGCTGGCACCTTTGCTGTGGCAGAAAAAGCTGGACGTTTGTCTTTTTTGCTCCAAACAGCGCCGAAAGTGAAAAAAGGTGCTTTTGAGGCTAGAGTCCGCAGGAAAGCAGAGAGGGCCAAATTGTCTGGGGCATTTGAAGGGGTTCCAGGAGGCAGTGAGGACCAGCATCACTTTTCCCCGCTGGCACCTTTGCTATGGCAGCAAAAGCTGGACGTTTGTCTTTTTTGCTCCAAACAGCGCCGAAAGTGAAAAACAGTGCTTTTGAGGCTAGAGTCCGCAGGAAAGCAGAGAGGGCCAAATTATCTGGGGCATTTGAAGGGGTTCCAGGAGGCAGTGAGGACTAGCATCGCTTTTCCCCGCTGGCACCTTTGCTGTGGCAGCAAAAGCTGGACGTTTGTCTTTTTTCCTCTGGAGGGCGCCGAAAGTGAAAAAAGGTGCTTTTGAGAATAGAGTCCGCAGGAAAGCAGAGAGGGCCAAATTGTCTGGGGCATTTGAAGGGGTTCCAGGAGGCAGTGAGGACCAGCATCACTTTTCCCCGCTGGCACCTTTGCTGTGGCAGCAAAAGCTGGACGTTTGTCTTTTTTGCTCCAAACAGCGCCGAAAGTGAAAAAAGCTGCTTTTGAGGCTAGAGTCCGCAGGAAAGCAGAGAGGGCCAAATTGTCTGGGGCATTTGAAGGGGTTCCAGGAGGCAGTGAGGACCAGCATCACTTTTCCCCGCTGGCACCTTTGCTGTGGCAGCAAAAGCTGGACGTTTGTCTTTTTTTCTCCAAACAGCTCCGAAAGTGAAAAAATGTGCTTTTGAGGCTAGAGTCCGCAGGAAAGCAGAGAGGGCCAAATTGTCTGGGGCATTTGAAGGGGTTCCAGGAGGCAGTGAGGACCAGCATCACTTTTCCCCGCTGGCACCTTTGCTGTGGCAGCAAAAGCTGGACGTTTTTCTTTTTTGCTCCAAACAGCGCCGAAAGTGAAAAAAGGTGCTTTTGAGGCTAGAGTCCGCAGGAAAGCAGAGAGGGCCAAATTGTCTGGGGCATTTGAAGGGGTTCCAGGAGGCAGTGAGGACCAGCATCACTTTTCCCCGCTGACACCTTTGCTGTGACAGCAAAACCTGGACGTTTGTCTTTTTTCTTCCGGAGGGCGCCGAAAGTGAAAAAAGGTGCTTTTGAGGCTAGAGTCCGCAGGCAAGCAGAGAGGGCCAAATTGTCTGGGGCATTTGATGGGGTTCCAGGAGGCAGTGAGGACCAGCATCACTTTTCCCCGCTGGCACCTTTGCTGTGGCAGAAAAAGCTGGACGTTTGTCTTTTTTGCTCCAAACAGCGCCGAAAGTGAAAAAAGGTGCTTTTGAGGCTAGAGTCCGCAGGAAAGCAGAGAGGGCCAAATTGTCTGGGGCATTTGAAGGGGTTCCAGGAGGCAGTGAGGACCAGCATCACTTTTCCCCGCTGGCACCTTTGCTGTGGCAGCAAAAGCTGGATGTTTTTTTTTTTTTCTTCTGGAGGGTGTTGAAAGTGAAAAAAGGTGCTTTTGAGGCTAGAGTCCGCAAGAAAGCAGAGAGGGCCAAATTGTCTGGGGCATTTGAAGGGGTTCCAGGAGGCAGTGAGGACCAGCATCACTTTTCCCCGCTGGCACCTTTGCTGTGGCAGCAAAAGCTGGACGTTTTTTTTTTTTTCTTCTGGAGGGTGCCGAAAGTGAAAAAAGGTGCTTTTGAGGCTAGAGTCCGCAGGAAAGCAGAGAGGGCCAAATTGTCTGGGGCATTTGAAGGGGTTCCAGGAGGCAGTGAGGACCAGCATCACTTTTCCCCGCTGGCACCTTTGCTATGGCAGCAAAAGCTGGACGTTTGTCTTTTTTGCTCCAAACAGCGCCGAAAGTGAAAAACAGTGCTTTTGAGGCTAGAGTCCGCAGGAAAGCAGAGAGGGCCAAATTGTCTGAGGCATTTGAAGGGGTTCCAGGAGGCAGTGAGGACCAGCATCACTTTTCCCCGCTGGCACCTTTGCTGTGGCAGCAAAAGCTGGACGTTTTTCTTTTTTCCTCCGGAGGGTGCCGAAAGTGAAAAAAGGTGCTTTTGAGGCTAGAGTCCGCAGGAAAGCAGAGAGGGCCAAATTGTGTGGGGCATTTGAAGGAGTTTCAGGAGGCAGTGAGGACCAGCATCACTTTTCCCCGCTGGCACCTTTGCTGTGGCAGCAAAAGCTGGACGTTTGTCTTTTTTGCTCCGGAGGGCGCCAAAAGTGAAAAAAGGTGCTTTTGAGGCTAGATTCCGCAGTAAAGCAGAGAGGGCCAAATTGTCTGGGGCATTTGAAGGGGTTCCAGGAGGCAGTGAGGACCAGCATCACTTTTCCCCACTGGCACCTTTGCTGTGGCAGCAAAAGCTGGACGTTTGTCTTTTTTGCTCCAAACAGCGCCGAAAGTGAAAAAAGCTGCTTTTGAGGCTAGAGTCCGCAGGAAAGCAGAGAGGGCCAAATTGTCTGGGGCATTTGAAGGAGTTCCAGGAGACAGTGAGGACTAGCATCACTTTTCCCCGCTGGCACCTTCGCTGTGGCAGCAAAAGCTGGACGTTTGTCTTTTTTTTTCCGGAGGGCGCCAAAATTGAAAAAAGGTGCTTTTGAGGCTAGAGTCCGCAGGAAAGCAGAGAGGGCCAAATTGTCTGGGGCATTTGAAGGGGTTCCAGGAGGCAGTGAGGACCAGCATCACTTTTCCCCGCTGGCACCTTTGCTGTGGCAGCACAAGCTGGACGTTTGTCTTTTTTGCTCCAAACAGCGCCGAAAGTGAAAAAAGGTGCTTTTGAGGCTAGAGTCCGCAGGAAAGCAGAGAGGGCCAAATTGTCTGGGGCATTTGAAGGAGTTCCGGGAGACAGTGAGGACTAGCATCACTTTTCCCCGCTGGCACCTTTGCTGTGGCAGCAAAAGCTGGACGTTTGTCTTTTTTGCTCCGGAGGGCGCCAAAAGTGAAAAAAGGTGCTTTTGAGGCTAGAGTCCGCAGGAAAGCAGAGAGGGCCAAATTGTCTGGGGCATTTGAAGGGGTTCCAGGAGGCAGTGAGGACCAGCATCACTTTTCCCCGCTGGCACCTTTGCTGTGGCAGCAAAAGCTGGACGTTTGTCTTTTTTGCTCCAAACAGCGCCGAAAGTGAAAAAAGGTGCTTTTGAGGCTAGAGTGCGCAGGAAAGCAGAGAGGGCCAAATTGTCTGGGGTATTTGAAGGGGTTCCAGGAGGCAGTGAGGACCAGTATCACTTTTCCCCGCTGGCACCTTTGCTGTGGCAGCAAAAGCTGGACGTTTTTCTTTTTTGCTCCAAACAGCTCCGAAAGTGAAAAAATGTGCTTTTGAGGCTAGAGTCCGCAGGAAAGCAGAGAGGGCCAAATTGTCTGGGGCATTTGAAGGGGTTCCAGGAGGCAGTGAGGACCAGCATCACTTTTCCCCGCTGGCACCTTTGCTGTGGCAGCAAAAGCTGGACGTTTGTCTTTTTCCTCCGGAGGGCGCCAAAACTGAAAAAAGGTGCTTTTGAGGCTAGAGTGCGCAGGAAAGCAGAGAGGGCCAAATTGTCTGGGGCATTTGAAGGGGTTCCAGGAGGCAGTGAGGACCAGCATCACTTTTCCCCGCTGGCACCTTTGCTGTGGCAGCAAAAGCTGGACGTTTGTCTTTTTTGCTCCAAACAGCGTTGAAAGTGAAAAAAGGAGCTTTTGAGTCTAGAGTTTGCAGGAAAGCAGAGAGAGCCAAATTGTCTGGGGCATTTGAAGGGGTTCCAGGAGGCAGTGAGGACCAGCATCACTTTTCCCCGCTGGCACCTTTGCTGTGGCAGCAAAAGCTGGACGTTTGTCTTTTTTCCTCCGGAGGGCGCCAAAAGTGAAAAAAGGTGCTTTTGAGGCTAGAGTGCGCAGGAAAGCAGAGAGGGCCAAATTGTCTGGGGCATTTGAAGGGGTTCCAGGAGGCAGTGAGGACCAGCATCACTTTTCCCCGCTGGCACCTTTGCTGTGGCAGCAAAACCTGGACGTTTGTACTTTTTTATCTCCCGAGGGCGCCGAAAGTGAAAAAAGGTGTTTTGAGGATAGAGTCTGCAGAAAAGCAGAGAGGGCCAAATTGTCTGGGGCATTTGAAGGGGTTCCAGGAGGCAGTGAGGACCAGCATCACTTTTCCCCGCTGGCACCTTTGCTATGGCAGCAAAACCTGGACGTTTGTCTTTTTTACTCCAAACAGCGCCGAAAGTGAAAAACAGTGCTTTTGAGGCTAGAGTGCGCAGGAAAGCAGAGAGGGCCAAATTGTCTGGGGCATTTGAAGGGGTTCCAGGAGGCAGTGAGGACCAGCATCACTTTTCCCCGCTGGCACCTTTGCTGTGGCAGCAAAAGCTGGACGTTTGTCTTTTTTCCTCTAGAGGGCGCCAAAACTGAAAAAAGCTGCTTTTGAGGCTAGAGTCCGCAGGAAAGCAGAGAGGGCCAAATTGTCTGGGGCATTTGAAGGGGTTCCAGGAGGCAGTGAGGACCAGCATCACTTTTACCCGCTGGCACCTTTGCTATGGCAGCAAAAGCTGGACGTTTGTCTTTTTTGCTCCAAACAGCGCAGAAAGTGAAAAACAGTGCTTTTGAGGCTAGAGTCCACAGGAAAGCAGAGAGGGCCAAATTGTCTGGGGCATTTGAAGGGGTTCCAAAAGGCAGTGAGGACTAGCATCACTTTTCCCCGCTGGCACCTTTGCTGTGGCAGCAAAAGCTGGACGTTTGTCTTTTTTGCTCCAAACAGCGCCGAAAGTGAAAAACGGTGCTTTTGAGGTTAGAGTCCGCAGGAAAGCAGAGAGGGCCAAATTGTCTGGGGCATTTGAAGGTGTTCCAGGAGGCAGTGAGGACCAGCATCACTTTTCCCCGCTGGCACCTTTGCTGTGGCAGCAAAAGCTGGACGTTTGTCTTTTTCCTCCGGAGGGCGCCAAAACTGAAAAAAGGTGCTTTTGAGGCTAGAGTGCGCAGGAAAGCAGAGAGGGCAAAATTGTCTGGGGCATTTGAAGGGGTTCCAGGAGGCAGTGAGGACCAGCATCACTTTTCCCCGCTGGCACCTTTGCTGTGGCAGCAAAAGCTGGACGTTTGTCTTTTTTGCTCCAAACAGCGTTGAAAGTGAAAAAAGGAGCTTTTGAGTCTAGAGTTTGCAGGAAAGCAGAGAGAGCCAAATTGTCTGGAACATTTGAAGGGGTTCCAGGAGGCAGTGAGGACCAGCATCACTTTTCCCCGCTGGCACCTTTGCTGTGGCAGCAAAAGCTGGACGTTTGTCTTTTTTGCTCCAAACAGCGCCGAAAGTGAAAAAAGGTGCTTTTGAGGCTAGAGTCCGCAGGAAAGCAGAGAGGGCCAAATTGTCTGGGGCATTTGAAGGGGTTCCAGGAGGCAGTGAGGACCAGCATCACTTTTCCCCGCTGGCACCTTTGCTGTGGCAGCAAAACCTGGACGTTTGTACTTTTTTATCTCCCGAGGGCGCCGAAAGTGAAAAAAGGTGTTTTGAGGATAGAGTCTGCAGAAAAGCAGAGAGGGCCAAATTGTCTGGGGCATTTGAAGGGGTTCCAGGAGGCAGTGAGGACCAGCATCACTTTTCCCCGCTGGCACCTTTGCTATGGCAGCAAAACCTGGACGTTTGTCTTTTTTACTCCAAACAGCGCCGAAAGTGAAAAACAGTGCTTTTGAGGCTAGAGTGCGCAGGAAAGCAGAGAGGGCCAAATTGTCTGGGGCATTTGAAGGGGTTCCAGGAGGCAGTGAGGACCAGCATCACTTTTCCCCGCTGGCACCTTTGCTGTGGCAGCAAAACCTGGACGTTTGTACTTTTTTATCTCCCGAGGGCGCCGAAAGTGAAAAAAGGTGTTTTGAGGATAGAGTCTGCAGAAAAGCAGAGAGGGCCAAATTGTCTTGGGCATTTGAAGGGGTTCCAGGAGGCAGTGAGGACTAGCATCACTTTTCCCCGCTGGCACCTTTGCTGTGGCAGCAAAAGCTGGACGTTTGTCTTTTTTGCTCCAAACAGCGCCGAAAGTGAAAAACGGTGCTTTTGAGGTTAGAGTCCGCAGGAAAGCAGAGAGGGCCAAATTGTCTGGGGCATTTGAAGGTGTTCCAGGAGGCAGTGAGGACCAGCATCACTTTTCCCCGCTGGCACCTTTGCTGTGGCAGCAAAAGCTGGACGTTTGTCTTTTTTGCTCCGGAGGGCGCCAAAAGTGAAAAAAGCTGCTTTTGAGGCTAGAGTCTGCAGGAAAGCAGAGGGGGCCAAATTGTCTGGGGCATTTGAAGGGGTTCCAGGAGGCAGTGAGGACCAGTATCACTTTTCCCCGCTGGCACCTTTGCTGTGGCAGCAAAAGCTGGACGTTTGTCTTTTTTGCTCCAAACAGCGCCGAAAGTGAAAAAATGTGCTTTTGAGGCTAGAGTGCGCAGGAAAGCAGAGATGGCCAAATTGTCTGGGGCATTTGAAGGGGTTCCAGGAGGCAGTGAGGACCAGCATCACTTTTCCCCGCTGGCACCTTTGCTGTGGCAGCAAAAGCTGGACGTTTGTCTTTTTTCCTCCGGAGGGCGCCAAAAGTGAAAAAAGGTGCTTTTGAGGCTAGAGTGCGCAGGAAAGCAGAGAGGGCCAAATTGTCTGGGGCATTTGAAGGGGTTCCAGGAGGCAGTGAGGACCAGCATCACTTTTCCCCGCTGGCACCTTTGCTGTGGCAGCAAAAGCTGGACGTTTGTCTTTTTTGCTCCAAACAGCGCCGAAAGTGAAAAAAAGTGCTTTTGAGGCTAGAGTCCGCAGGAAAGCAGAGAGGGCCAAATTGTCTGGGGCATTTGAAGGGGTTCCAGGAGGCAGTGAGGACCAGCATCACTTTTCCCCGCTGGCACCTTTGCTGTGGCAGCAAAACCTGGACGTTTGTACTTTTTTTTCTCCCGAGGGCGCCGAAAGTGAAAAAAGGTGTTTTGAGGATAGAGTCTGCAGAAAATCAGAGAGGGCCAAATTGTCTGGGGCATTTGAAGGGGTTCCAGGAGGCAGTGAGGACAAGCATCACTTTTCCCCGCTGGCACCTTTGCTGTGGCAGCAAAAGCTGGACGTTTGTACTTTTTTATCTCCCGAGGGCGCCGAAAGTGAAAAAAGGTGTTTTGAGGATAGAGTCTGCAGAAAAGCAGAGAGGGCCAAATTGTCTTGGGCATTTGAAGGGGTTCCAGGAGGCAGTGAGGACCAGCATCACTTTTCCCCGCTGGCACCTTTGCTGTGGCAGCAAAAGCTGGACGTTTGTCTTTTTTGCTCCAAACAGCGCCGAAAGTGAAAAACGGTGCTTTTGAGGTTAGAGTCCGCAGGAAAGCAGAGAGGGCCAAATTGTCTGGGGCATTTGAAGGTGTTCCAGGAGGCAGTGAGGACCAGCATCACTTTTCCCCGCTGGCACCTTTGCTGTGGCAGCAAAAGCTGGACGTTTGTCTTTTTTGCTCCGGAGGGCGCCAAAAGTGAAAAAAGCTGCTTTTGAGGCTAGAGTCTGCAGGAAAGCAGAGGGGGCCAAATTGTCTGGGGCATTTGAAGGGGTTCCAGGAGGCAGTGAGGACCAGTATCACTTTTCCCCGCTGGCACCTTTGCTGTGGCAGCAAAAGCTGGACGTTTTTCTTTTTTGCTCCAAACAGCTCCGAAAGTGAAAAAATGTGCTTTTGAGGCTAGAGTCCGCAGGAAAGCAGAGAGGGCCAAATTGTCTGGGGCATTTGAAGGGGTTCCAGGAGGCAGTGAGGACCAGCATCACTTTTCCCCGCTGGCACCTTTGCTGTGGCAGCAAAAGCTGGACGTTTGTCTTTTTCCTCCGGAGGGCGCCAAAACTGAAAAAAGGTGCTTTTGAGGCTAGAGTGCGCAGGAAAGCAGAGAGGGCCAAATTGTCTGGGGCATTTGAAGGGGTTCCAGGAGGCAGTGAGGACCAGCATCACTTTTCCCCGCTGGCACCTTTGCTGTGGCAGCAAAAGCTGGACGTTTGTCTTTTTTGCTCCAAACAGCGTCGAAAGTGAAAAAAGGAGCTTTTGAGTCTAGAGTTTGCAGGAAAGCAGAGAGAGCCAAATTGTCTGGGGCATTTGAAGGGGTTCCAGGAGGCAGTGAGGACCAGCATCACTTTTCCCCGCTGGCACCTTTGCTGTGGCAGCAAAAGCTGGACGTTTGTCTTTTTTCCTCCGGAGGGCGCCAAAAGTGAAAAAAGGTGCTTTTGAGGCTAGAGTGCGCAGGAAAGCAGAGAGGGCCAAATTGTCTGGGGCATTTGAAGGGGTTCCAGGAGGCAGTGAGGACCAGCATCACTTTTCCCCGCTGGCACCTTTGCTGTGGCAGCAAAACCTGGACGTTTGTACTTTTTTATCTCCCGAGGGCGCCGAAAGTGAAAAAAGGTGTTTTGAGGATAGAGTCTGCAGAAAAGCAGAGAGGGCCAAATTGTCTGGGGCATTTGAAGGGGTTCCAGGAGGCAGTGAGGACCAGCATCACTTTTCCCCGCTGGCACCTTTGCTATGGCAGCAAAACCTGGACGTTTGTCTTTTTTACTCCAAACAGCGCCGAAAGTGAAAAACAGTGCTTTTGAGGCTAGAGTGCGCAGGAAAGCAGAGAGGGCCAAATTGTCTGGGGCATTTGAAGGGGTTCCAGGAGGCAGTGAGGACCAGCATCACTTTTCCCCGCTGGCACCTTTGCTGTGGCAGCAAAAGCTGGACGTTTGTCTTTTTTCCTCTAGAGGGCGCCAAAACTGAAAAAAGCTGCTTTTGAGGCTAGAGTCCGCAGGAAAGCAGAGAGGGCCAAATTGTCTGGGGCATTTGAAGGGGTTCCAGGAGGCAGTGAGGACCAGCATCACTTTTCCCCGCTGGCACCTTTGCTATGGCAGCAAAAGCTGGACGTTTGTCTTTTTTGCTCCAAACAGCGCAGAAAGTGAAAAACAGTGCTTTTGAGGCTAGAGTCCACAGGAAAGCAGAGAGGGCCAAATTGTCTGGGGCATTTGAAGGGGTTCCAAAAGGCAGTGAGGACTAGCATCACTTTTCCCCGCTGGCACCTTTGCTGTGGCAGCAAAAGCTGGACGTTTGTCTTTTTTGCTCCAAACAGCGCCGAAAGTGAAAAACGGTGCTTTTGAGGTTAGAGTCCGCAGGAAAGCAGAGAGGGCCAAATTGTCTGGGGCATTTGAAGGTGTTCCAGGAGGCAGTGAGGACCAGCATCACTTTTCCCCGCTGGCACCTTTGCTGTGGCAGCAAAAGCTGGACGTTTGTCTTTTTCCTCCGGAGGGCGCCAAAACTGAAAAAAGGTGCTTTTGAGGCTAGAGTGCGCAGGAAAGCAGAGAGGGCAAAATTGTCTGGGGCATTTGAAGGGGTTCCAGGAGGCAGTGATGACCAGCATCACTTTTCCCCGCTGGCACCTTTGCTGTGGCAGCAAAAGCTGGACGTTTGTCTTTTTTGCTCCAAACAGCGCCGAAAGTGAAAAAAAGTGCTTTTGAGGCTAGAGTCCGCAGGAAAGCAGAGAGGGCCAAATTGTCTGGGGCATTTGAAGGGGTTCCAGGAGGCAGTGAGGACCAGCATCACTTTTCCCCGCTGGCACCTTTGCTGTGGCAGCAAAACCTGGACGTTTGTACTTTTTTTTCTCCCGAGGGCGCCGAAAGTGAAAAAAGGTGTTTTGAGGATAGAGTCTGCAGAAAATCAGAGAGGGCCAAATTGTCTGGGGCATTTGAAGGGGTTCCAGGAGGCAGTGAGGACAAGCATCACTTTTCCCCGCTGGCACCTTTGCTGTGGCAGCAAAAGCTGGACGTTTGTACTTTTTTATCTCCCGAGGGCGCCGAAAGTGAAAAAAGGTGTTTTGAGGATAGAGTCTGCAGAAAAGCAGAGAGGGCCAAATTGTCTTGGGCATTTGAAGGGGTTCCAGGAGGCAGTGAGGACCAGCATCACTTTTCCCCGCTGGCACCTTTGCTGTGGCAGCAAAAGCTGGACGTTTGTCTTTTTTGCTCCAAACAGCGCCGAAAGTGAAAAACGGTGCTTTTGAGGTTAGAGTCCGCAGGAAAGCAGAGAGGGCCAAATTGTCTGGGGCATTTGAAGGTGTTCCAGGAGGCAGTGAGGACCAGCATCACTTTTCCCCGCTGGCACCTTTGCTGTGGCAGCAAAAGCTGGACGTTTGTCTTTTTTGCTCCGGAGGGCGCCAAAAGTGAAAAAAGCTGCTTTTGAGGCTAGAGTCTGCAGGAAAGCAGAGGGGGCCAAATTGTCTGGGGCATTTGAAGGTGTTCCAGGAGGCAGTGAGGACCAGCATCACTTTTCCCCGCTGGCACCTTTGCTATGGCAGCAAAAGCTGGGCGTTTGTCTTTTTTGCTCCAAACAGCGCCGAAAGTGAAAAAAGGTGGTTTTGAGGCTAGAGTGCGCAGGAAAGCAGAGAGGGCCAAATTGTCTGGGGCATTTGAAGGGGTTCCAGGAGGCAGTGAGGACCAGCATCACTTTTCCCCGCTGGCACCTTTGCTGTGGCAGCAAAAGCTGGACGTTTGTCTTTTTTCCTCCGGAGGGCGCCAAAAGTGAAAAAAGGTGCTTTTGAGGCTAGAGTGCGCAGGAAAGCAGAGAGGGCCAAATTGTCTGGGGCATTTGAAGGGGTTCCAGGAGGCAGTGAGGACCAGCATCACTTTTCCCCGCTGGCACCTTTGCTGTGGCAGCAAAAGCTGGACGTTTGTCTTTTTTGCTCCAAACAGCGCCGAAAGTGAAAAAAAGTGCTTTTGAGGCTAGAGTCCGCAGGAAAGCAGAGAGGGCCAAATTGTCTGGGGCATTTGAAGGGGTTCCAGGAGGCAGTGAGGACCAGCATCACTTTTCCCCGCTGGCACCTTTGCTGTGGCAGCAAAACCTGGACGTTTGTACTTTTTTTTCTCCCGAGGGCGCCGAAAGTGAAAAAAGGTGTTTTGAGGATAGAGTCTGCAGAAAATCAGAGAGGGCCAAATTGTCTGGGGCATTTGAAGGGGTTCCAGGAGGCAGTGAGGACAAGCATCACTTTTCCCCGCTGGCACCTTTGCTGTGGCAGCAAAAGCTGGACGTTTGTACTTTTTTATCTCCCGAGGGTGCCGAAAGTGAAAAAAGGTGTTTTGAGGATAGAGTCTGCAGAAAGGCAGAGAGGGCCAAATTGTCTGGGGCATTTGAAGGGGTTCCAGGAGGCAGTGAGGACCAGCATCACTTTTCCCCGCTGGCACCTTTGCTATGGCAGCAAAACCTGGACGTTTGTCTTTTTTACTCCAAACAGCGCCGAAAGTGAAAAAAGGTGCTTTTGAGGACAGATTCCGCAGGAAAGCAGAGAGGGCCAAATTGTCTGGGGCATTTGAAGGGGTTCCAGGAGGCAGTGAGGACCAGCATCACTTTTCCCCGCTGGCACCTTTGCTGTGGCAGCAAAAGCTGGACGTTTTTCTTTTTTCCTCCGGAGGGTGCCGAAAGTGAAAAAAGGTGCTTTTGAGGCTAGAGTGCACAGGAAAGCAGAGAGGGCCAAATTGTCTGGGGCATTTGAAGGGGTTCCAGGAGGCAGTGAGGACCAGCATCACTTTTCCCCGCTGGCACCTTTGCTGTGGCAGCAAAAGCTGGACGTTTGTCTTTTTTGCTCAAAACAGCGTTGAAAGTGAAAAAAGGAGCTTTTGAGTCTAGAGTTTACAGGAAAGCAGAGAGGGCCAAATTGTCTGGGGCATTTGAAGGGGTTCCAGGAGGCAGTGAGGACCAGCATCACTTTTCCCCGCTGGCACCTTTGCTGTGGCAGCAAAACCTGGACGTTTGTACTTTTTTATCTCCCGAGGGCGCCGAAAGTGAAAAAAGGTGTTTTGAGGATAGAGTCTGCAGAAAAGCAGTAAGGGTCAAATTGTCTGGGGCATTTGAAGGGGTTCCAGGAGGCAGTGAGGACCAGCATCACTTTTCCCCGCTGGCACCTTTGCTATGGCAGCAAAACCTGGACGTTTGTCTTTTTTACTCCAAACAGCGCCGAAAGTGAAAAACAGTGCTTTTCAGGCTAGAGTCCGCAGGAAAGCAGAGAGGGCCAAATTGTCTGGGGCATTTGAAGGGGTTCCAGGAGGCAGTGAGGACCAGCATCACTTTTCCCCGCTGGCACCTTTGCTGTGGCAGCAAAAGCTGGACGTTTGTTTTTTTTCCTCTGGAGGGCGCCAAAACTGAAAAAAGCTGCTTTTGAGGCTAGAGTCCGCAAGAAAGCAGAGAGGGCCAAATTGTCTGGGGCATTTGAAGGGGTTCCAGGAGGCAGTGAGGACCAGCATCACTTTTCCCCGCTGGCACCTTTGCTGTGGCAGCAAAACCTGGACGTTTGTACTTTTTTTTCTCCCGAGGGCGCCGAAAGTGAAAAAAGGTGTTTTGAGGATAGAGTCTGCAGAAAATCAGAGAGGGCCAAATTGTCTGGGGCATTTGAAGGGGTTCCAGGAGGCAGTGAGGACCAGCATCACTTTTCCCCGCTGGCACCTTTGCTATGGCAGCAAAACCTGGACGTTTGTCTTTTTTGCTCCAAACAGCGCCGAAAGTGAAAAACAGTGCTTTTGAGGCTAGAGTGCGCAGGAAAGCAGAGAGGGCCAAATTGTCTGGGGCATTTGAAGGGGTTCCAGGAGGCAGTGAGGACAAGCATCACTTTTCCCCGCTGGCACCTTTGCTGTGGCAGCAAAAGCTGGACGTTTGTCTTTTTTCCTCTGGAGGGCGCCGAAAGTGAAAAAAGGTGCTTTTGAGGACAGATTCCGCAGGAAAGCAGAGAGGGCCAAATTGTCTGGGGCATTTGAAGGGGTTCCAGGAGGCAGTGAGGACCAGCATCACTTTTCCCCGCTGGCACCTTTGCTGTGGCAGCAAAAGCTGGACGTTTTTCTTTTTTCCTCCGGAGGGTGCCGAAAGTGAAAAAAAGTGCTTTTGAGGCTAGAGTGCACAGGAAAGCAGAGAGGGCCAAATTGTCTGGGGCATTTGAAGGGGTTCCAGGAGGCAGTGAGGACCAGCATCACTTTTCCCCGCTGGCACCTTTGCTGTGGCAGCAAAAGCTGGACGTTTGTCTTTTTTGCTCAAAACAGCGTTGAAAGTGAAAAAAGGAGCTTTTGAGTCTAGAGTTTGCAGGAAAGCAGAGAGGGCCAAATTGTCTGGGGCATTTGAAGGGGTTCCAGGAGGCAGTGAGGACCAGCATCACTTTTCCCCGCTGGCACCTTTGCTGTGGCAGCAAAACCTGGACGTTTGTACTTTTTTATCTCCCGAGGGCGCCGAAAGTGAAAAAAGGTGTTTTGAGGATAGAGTCTGCAGAAAAGCAGTAAGGGCCAAATTGTCTGGGGCATTTGAAGGGGTTCCAGGAGGCAGTGAGGACCAGCATCACTTTTCCCCGCTGGCACCTTTGCTATGGCAGCAAAACCTGGACGTTTGTCTTTTTTACTCCAAACAGCGCCGAAAGTGAAAAACACTGCTTTTCAGGCTAGAGTCCGCAGGAAAGCAGAGAGGGCCAAATTGTCTGGGGCATTTGAAGGGGTTCCAGGAGGCAGTGAGGACCAGCATCACTTTTCCCCGCTGGCACCTTTGCTGTGGCAGCAAAAGCTAGACGTTTGTTTTTTTTCCTCTGGAGGGCGCCAAAACTGAAAAAAGCTGCTTTTGAGGCTAGAGTCTGCAGGAAAGCAGAGAGGGCCAAATTGTCTGGGGCATTTGAAGGGGTTCCAGGAGGCAGTGAGGACCAGCATCACTTTTCCCCGCTGGCACCTTTGCTATGGCAGCAAAAGCTGGACGTTTGTCTTTTTTGCTCCAAACAGCGCCGAAAGTGAAAAACAGTGCTTTTGAGGCTAGAGTCCGCAGGAAAGCAGAGAGGGCCAAATTGTCTGGGGCATTTGAAGGGGTTCCAGGAGGCAGTGAGGACTAGCATCACTTTTCCCCGCTGGCACCTTTGCTGTGGCAGAAAAAGCTGGACGTTTGTCTTTTTTGCTCCAAACAGCGCCGAAAGTGAAAAACAGTGCTTTTGAGGCTAGAGTCCGCAGGAAAGCAGAGAGGGCCAAATTGTCTGGGGCATTTGAAGGTGTTCCAGGAGGCAGTGAGGACCAGCATCACTTTTCCCCGCTGGCACCTTTGCTGTGGCAGCAAAAGCTGGACGTTTGTCTTTTTTGCTCCGGAGGGCGCCAAAAGTGAAAAAAGGTGCTTTTGAGGCTAGAGTCTGCAGGAAAGCAGAGAGGGCCAAATTGTCTGGGGCATTTGAAGGGGTTCCAGGAGGCAGTGAGGACCAGCATCACTTTTCCCCGCTGGCACCTTTGCTGTGGCAGCAAAAGCTGGACGTTTGTCTTTTTTCCTCCGGAGGGCGCCAAAAGTGAAAAAAGGTGCTTTTGAGGCTAGAGTGCGCAGGAAAGCAGAGAGGGCCAAATTGTCTGGGGCATTTGAAGGGGTTCCAGGAGGCAGTGAGGACCAGCATCACTTTTCCCCGCTGGCACCTTTGCTGTGGCAGCAAAAGCTGGACGTTTGTCTTTTTTGCTCCAAACAGCGCCGAAAGTGAAAAACAGTGCTTTTGAGGCTAGAGTCCGCAGGAAAGCAGAGAGGGCCAAATTGTCTGGGGCATTTGAAGGGGTTCCAGGAGGCAGTGAGGACCAGCATCACTTTTCCCCGCTGGCACCTTTGCTGTGGCAGCAAAACCTGGACGTTTGTACTTTTTTTCCTCCCGAGGGCGCCGAAAGTGAAAAAAGGTGTTTTGAGGATAGAGTCCGCAGGAAAGCAGAGAGGGCCAAATTGTCTGGGGCATTTGAAGGGGTTCCAGGAGGCAGTGAGGACCAGCATCACTTTTCCCCGCTGGCACCTTTGCTGTGGCAGCAAAAGCTGGACGTTTGTCTTTTTTGCTCCAAACAGCGCCGAAAGTGAAAAACAGTGCTTTTGAGGCTAGAGTCCGCAGGAAAGCAGAGAGGGCCAAATTGTCTGGGGCATTTGAAGGGGTTCCAGGAGGCAGTGAGGACCAGCATCACTTTTCCCCGCTGGCACCTTTGCTGTGGCAGCAAAAGCTGGACGTTTGTCTTTTTTGCTCCAAACAGCGTTGAAAGTGAAAAAAGGAGCTTTTGAGTCTAGAGTTTGCAGGAAAGCAGAGAGGGCCAAATTGTCTGGGGCATTTGAAGGGGTTCCAGGAGGCAGTGAGGACCAGCATCACTTTTCCCCGCTGTCACCTTTGCTGTGGCAGCAAAAGCTGGACGTTTGTCTTTTTTGCTCCAAACAGCGCCGAAAGTGAAAAAAGGTGCTTTTGAGGCTAGAGTCCGCAGGAAAGCAGAGAGGGCCAAATTGTCTGGGGCATTTGAAGGGGTTCCAGGAGGCAGTGAGGACCAGCATCACTTTTCCCCGCTGGCACCTTTGCTGTGGCAGCAAAACCTGGACGTTTGTACTTTTTTATCTCCCGAGGGCGCCGAAAGTGAAAAAAGGTGTTTTGAGGATAGAGTCTGCAGAAAAGCAGTAAGGGCCAAATTGTCTGGGGCATTTGAAGGGGTTCCAGGAGGCAGTGAGGACCAGCATCACTTTTCCCCGCTGGCACCTTTGCTATGGCATCAAAACCTGGACGTTTGTCTTTTTTACTCCAAACAGCGCCGAAAGTGAAAAACAGTGCTTTTGAGGCTAGAGTCCGCAGGAAAGCAGAGAGGGCCAAATTGTCTGGGGCATTTGAAGGGGTTCCAGGAGGCAGTGAGGACCAGCATCACTTTTCCCCGCTGGCACCTTTGCTGTGGCAGCAAAAGCTGGACGTTTGTCTTTTTTCCTCTGGAGGGCGCCAAAACTGAAAAAAGCTGCTTTTGAGGCTAGAGTCCGCAGGAAAGCAGAGAGGGCCAAATTGTCTGGGGCATTTGAAGGGGTTCCAGGAGGCAGTGAGGACCAGCATCACTTTTCCCCGCTGGCACCTTTGCTATGGCAGCAAAAGCTGGACGTTTGTCTTTTTTGCTCCAAACAGCGCAGAAAGTGAAAAACAGTGCTTTTGAGGCTAGAGTCCGCAGGAAAGCAGAGAGGGCCAAATTGTCTGGGGCATTTGAAGGGGTTCCAGGAGGCAGTGAGGACTAGCATCACTTTTCCCCGCTGGCACCTTTGCTGTGGCAGCAAAAGCTGGACGTTTGTCTTTTTTGCTCCAAACAGCGCCGAAAGTGAAAAACGGTGCTTTTGAGGTTAGAGTCCGCAGGAAAGCAGAGAGGGCCAAATTGTCTGGGGCATTTGAAGGTGTTCCAGGAGGCAGTGAGGACCAGCATCACTTTTCCCCGCTGGCACCTTTGCTGTGGCAGCAAAAGCTGGACGTTTGTCTTTTTTGCTCCGGAGGGCGCCAAAAGTGAAAAAAGGTGCTTTTGAGGCTAGAGTCTGCAGGAAAGCAGAGAGGGCCAAATTGTCTGGGGCATTTGAAGGGGTTCCAGGAGGCAGTGAGGACCAGCATCACTTTTCCCCGCTGGCACCTTTGCTGTGGCAGCAAAAGCTGGACGTTTGTCTTTTTTCCTCCGGAGGGCGCCAAAAGTGAAAAAAGGTGCTTTTGAGGCTAGAGTGCGCAGGAAAGCAGAGAGGGCCAAATTGTCTGGGGCATTTGAAGGGGTTCCAGGAGGCAGTGAGGACCAGCATCACTTTTCCCCGCTGGCACCTTTGCTGTGGCAGCAAAAGCTGGACGTTTGTCTTTTTTGCTCCAAACAGCGCCGAAAGTGAAAAACAGTGCTTTTGAGGCTAGAGTCCGCAGGAAAGCAGAGAGGGCCAAATTGTCTGGGGCATTTGAAGGGGTTCCAGGAGGCAGTGAGGACCAGCATCACTTTTCCCCGCTGGCACCTTTGCTGTGGCAGCAAAACCTGGACGTTTGTACTTTTTTTTCTCCCGAGGGCGCCGAAAGTGAAAAAAGGTGTTTTGAGGATAGAGTCCGCAGGAAAGCAGAGAGGGCCAAATTGTCTGGGGCATTTGAAGGGGTTCCAGGAGGCAGTGAGGACCAGCATCACTTTTCCCCGCTGGCACCTTTGCTATGGCAGCAAAACCTGGACGTTTGTCTTTTTTACTCCAAACAGCGCCGAAAGTGAAAAACAGTGCTTTTGAGGCTAGAGTGTGCAGGAAAGCAGAGAGGGCCAAATTGTCTGGGGCATTTGAAGGGGTTCCAGGAGGCAGTGAGGACCAGCATCACTTTTCCCCGCTGGCACCTTTGCTGTGGCAGCAAAAGCTGGACGTTTGTCTTTTTTGCTCCAAACAGCGCCGAAAGTGAAAAACAGTGCTTTTGAGGCTAGAGTGCGCAGGAAAGCAGAGAGGGCCAAATTGTCTGGGGCATTTGAAGGGGTTCCAGGAGGCAGTGAGGACCAGCATCACTTTTCCCCGCTGGCACCTTTGCTGTGGCAGCAAAAGCTGGACGTTTTTCTTTTTTCCTCCGGAGGGTGCCGAAAGTGAAAAAAGGTGCTTTTGAGGCTAGAGTGCGCAGGAAAGCAGAGAGGGCCAAATTGTCTGGGGCATTTGAAGGGGTTCCAGGAGGCAGTGAGGACCAGCATCACTTTTCCCCGCTGGCACCTTTGCTGTGGCAGCAAAACCTGGACGTTTGTCTTTTTTTTTCTACCGAGGGCGCCGAAAGTGAAAAAAGGTGTTTTGAGGATAGAGTCTGCAGAAAAGCAGAGAGGGCCAAATTGTCTGGGGCATTTGAAGGGGTTCCAGGAGGCAGTGAGGACCAGCATCACTTTTCCCCGCTGGCACCTTTGCTGTGGCAGCAAAAGCTGGACGTTTGTCTTTTTTGCTCCAAACAGCGCCGAAAGTGAAAAAAGGTGCTTTTGAGGTTAGAGTCCGCAGGAAAGCAGAGAGGGCCAAATTGTCTGGGGCATTTGAAGGGGTTCCAGGAGGCAGTGAGGACCAGCATCACTTTTCCCCGCTGGCACCTTTGCTGTGGCAGCAAAAGCTGGACGTTTGTCTTTTTTGCTCCGGAGGGTGCCGAAAGTGAAAAAAGGTGCTTTTGAGGCTAGAGTCCGCAGGAAAGCAGAGAGGGCCAAACTGTGTGGGGCATTTGAAGGAGTTTCAGGAGAGAGTGAGGACTAGCATCACTTTTCCCCGCTGGCACCTTCGCTGTGGCAGCAAAAGCTGGACGTTTGTCTTTTTTCCTCCGGAGGGCGCCAAAAGTGAAAAAAGATGCTTTTGAGGCTAGAGTCCGCAGGAAAGCAGAGAGGGCCAAATTGTCTGGGGCATTTGAAGGGGTTCCAGGAGGCAGTGAGGACCAGCATCACTTTTCCCCGCTGGCACCTTTGCTGTGGCAGCAAAAGCTGAACGTTTTTCTTTTTTCCTCCGGAGGGCGCCGAAAGTTAAAAAAGCTGCTTTTGAGGCTAGAGTGCGCAGGAAAGCAGAGAGGGCCAAATTGTCTGGGGCATTTCAAGGGGTTCCAGGAGGCAGTGAGGACCAGCATCACTTTTCCCCGCTGGCACCTTTGCTGTGGCAGAAAAAGCTGGACGTTTGTCTTTTTTGCTCCAAACAGCGCCGAAAGTGAAAAAAGGTGCTTTTGAGACTAGAGTCTGCAGGAAAGCAGAGAGGGCCAAATTGTCTGGGGCATTTGAAGGGGTTCCAGGAGGCAGTGGGGACCAGCATCACTTTTCCCCGCTGGCACCTTTGCTTTGGCAGCAAAAGCTGGACGTTTTTCTTTTTTGCTCCAAACAGCTCCGAAAGTGAAAAAATGTGCTTTTGAGGCTAGAGTGCGCAGGAAAGCAGAGAGGGCCAAATTGTCTGGGGCATTTGAAGGGGTTCCAGGAGGCAGTGAGGACCAGCATCACTTTTCCCCGCTGGCACCTTTGCTGTGGCAGCAAAACCTGGACGTTTGTACTTTTTTTTCTCCCGAGGGCGCCGAAAGTGAAAAAAGGTGCTTTTGAGGCTAGAGTGCGCAGGAAAGCAGAGAGGGCCAAATTGTCTGGGGCATTTGAAGGGGTTCCAGGAGGCAGTGAGGACCAGCATCACTTTTCCCCGCTGGCACCTTTGCTGTGGCAGCAAAACCTGGACGTTTGTCTTTTTTGCTCCAAACAGCGCCGAAAGTGAAAAAAGTTGCTTTTGAGACTAGAGTCTGCAGGAAAGCAGAGAGGGCCAAATTGTCTGGGGCATTTGAAGGGGTTCCAGGAGGCAGTGAGGACCAGCATCACTTTTCCCCGCTGGCACCTTTGCTGTGGCAGCAAAAGCTGGACGTTTTTCTTTTTTGCTCCAAACAGCTCCGAAAGTGAAAAACAGTGCTTTTGAGGCTAGAGTCCGCAGGAAAGCAGAGAGGGCCAAATTGTCTGAGGCATTTGAAGGGGTTCCAGGAGGCAGTGAGGACCAGCATCACTTTTCCCCGCTGGCACCTTTGTTGTGGCAGCAAAAGCTGGACGTTTGTCTTTATTAGTCCGGAGGGCGCCAAAACTGAAAAAAGGTGCTTTTGAGGCTAGAGTCCGCAGGAAAGCAGAGAGGGCCAAATTGTCTGGGGCATTTGAAGGGGTTCCAGGAGGCAGTGAGGACCAGCATCACTTTTCCCCGCTGGCACCTTTGCTGTGGCAGCAAAAGCTGGACGTTTGTCTTTTTTGCTCCGAACAGCGCCGAAAGTGAAAAAAGGTTCTTTTGAGGCTAGAGTCCGCAGAAAAGCAGAGAGGGCCAAATTGTCTGGGGCATTTGAAGGGGTTCCAGGAGGCAGTGAGGACCAGCATCACTTTTCCCCGCTGGCACCTTTGCTGTGGCAGCAAAAGCTGGACGTTTGTCTTTTTTGCTCCAAACAGCGCCGAAAGTGAAAAAAGGTGCTTTTGAGGCTAGAGTCCGCAGGAAAGCAGAGAGGGCCAAATTGTCTGGGGCATTTGAAGGGGTTCCAGGAGGCAGTGAGGACTAGCATCACTTTTCCCCGCTGGCACCTTTGCTGTGGCAGCAAAAGCTGGACGTTTGTCTTTTTTCCTTTGGAGGGCGCCAAAAGTGAAAAAAGGTGCTTTTGAGAATAGAGTCCGCAGGAAAGCAGAGAGGGCCAAATTGTCTGGGGCATTTGAAGGGGTTCCAGGAGGCAGTGAGGACCAGCATCACTTTTCCCCGCTGGCACCTTTGCTGTGGCAGCAAAACCTGGACGTTTGTCTTTTTTGCTCCACACAGCGCCGAAAGTGAAAAAAGGTGCTTTTGAGGCTAGAGTCCGCAGGAAAGCAGAGAGGGCCAAATTGTCTGGGGCATTTGACGGGGTTCCAGGAGGCAGTGAGGACCAGCATCACTTTTCCCCGCTGGCACCTTTGCTGTGGCAGCAAAAGCTGGACGTTTGTCCTTTTTTTTCTCCCGAGGGCGCCGAAGGTAAAAAAAGGTGTTTTGAGGATAGAGTCTGCAGAAAAGCAGAGAGGGCCAAATTGTCTGGGGCATTTGAAGGGGTTCCAGGAGGCAGTGAGGACCAGCATCACTTTTCCCCGCTGACACCTTTGCTGTGGCAGCAAAACCTGGACGTTTGTCTTTTTTCTTCCGGAGGGCGCCGAAAGTGAAAAAAGGTGCTTTTGAGGCTAGAGTCCGCAGGCAAGGAGAGAGGGCCAAATTGTCTGGGGCATTTGATGGGGTTCCAGGAGGCAGTGAGGACCAGCATCACTTTTCCCCGCTGGCACCTTTGCTGTGGCAGCAAAAGCTGGACGTTTGTCTTTTTTGCTCCAAACAGCGCCGAAAGTGAAAAAAGGTGCTTTTGAGGCTAGAGTCCGCAGGAAAGCAGAGAGGGCCAAATTGTCTGGGGCATTTGAAGGGGTTCCAGGAGGCAGTGAGGACCAGCATCACTTTTCCCCGCTGGCACCTTTGCTGTGGCAGCAAAAGCTGGACGTTTTTTTTTTTTTCTTCTGGAGGGTGCCGAAAGTGAAAAAAGGTGCTTTTGAGGCTAGAGTCTGCAGGAAAGCAGAGAGGGCCAAATTGTCTGGGGCATTTGAAGGGGTTCCAGGAGGCAGTGAGGACCAGCATCACTTTTCCCCGCTGGCACCTTTGCTGTGGCAGCAAAAGCTGGACGTTTTTTTTTTTTTCTTCTGGAGGGTGCCGAAAGTGAAAAAAGGTGCTTTTGAGGCTAGAGTTCACAGGAAAGCAGAGAGGGCCAAATTGTCTGGGGCATTTGAAGGGGTTCCAGGAGGCAGTGAGGACCAGCATCACTTTTCCCCGCTGGCACCTTTGCTATGGCAGCAAAAGCTGGACGTTTGTCTTTTTTGCTCCAAACAGCGCCGAAAGTGAAAAACAGTGCTTTTGAGGCTAGAGTCCGCAGGAAAGCAGAGAGGGCCAAATTGTCTGAGGCATTTGAAGGGGTTCCAGGAGGCAGTGAGGACCAGCATCACTTTTTCCCCGCTGGCACCTTTGCTGTGGCAGCAAAAGCTGGACGTTTGTCTTTTTTGCTCCAAACAGCGCCAAAAGTGAAAAAAGCTGCTTTTGAGGCTAGAGTCCGCAGGAAAGCAGAGAGGGCCAAATTGTCTGGGGCATTTGAAGGAGTTCCAGGAGACAGTGAGGACTAGCATCACTTTTCCCCGCTGGCACCTTCGCTGTGGCAGCAAAAGCTGGACGTTTGTCTTTTTTCCTCCGGAGGGCGCCAAAAGTGAAAAAAGGTGCTTTTGAGGCTAGAGTCCGCAGGAAAGCAGAGAGGGCCAAATTGTCTGGGGCATTTGAAGGGGTTCCAGGAGGCAATGAGGACCAGCATCACTTTTCCCCGCTGGCACCTTTGCTTTGGCAGCAAAAGCTGGACGTTTTTCTTTTTTGCTCCAAACAGCTCCGAAAGTGAAAAAATGTGCTTTTGAGGCTAGAGTGCGCAGGAAAGCAGAGAGGGCCAAATTGTCTGGGGCATTTGAAGGGGTTCCAGGAGGCAGTGAGGACCAGCATCACTTTTCCCCGCTGGCACCTTTGCTGTGGCAGCAAAACCTGGACGTTTGTACTTTTTTTTCTCCCAAGGGCGCCGAAAGTGAAAAAAGGTGCTTTTGAGGCTAGAGTGCGCAGGAAAGCAGAGAGGGCCAAATTGTCTGGGGCATTTGAAGGGGTTCCAGGAGGCAGTGAGGACCAGCATCACTTTTCCCCGCTGGCACCTTTGCTGTGGCAGCAAAAGCTGGACGTTTGTCTTTTTTGCTCCAAACAGCGCCGAAAGTGAAAAAAGTTGCTTTTGAGGCTAGAGTCTGCAGGAAAGCAGAGAGGGCCAAATTGTCTGGGGCATTTGAAGGGGTTCCAGGAGGCAGTGAGGACCAGCATCACTTTTCCCCGCTGGCACCTTTGCTGTGGCAGCAAAAGCTGGACGTTTTTCTTTTTTGCTCCAAACAGCGCCGAAAGTGAAAAACAGTGCTTTTGAGGCTAGAGTCCGCAGGAAAGCAGAGAGGGCCAAATTGTCTGAGGCATTTGAAGGGGTTCCAGGAGGCAGTGAGGACCAGCATCACTTTTCCCCGCTGGCACCTTTGCTGTGGCAGCAAAAGCTGGACGTTTGTCTTTTTTAGTCCGGAGGGCGCCAAAACTGAAAAAAGGTGCTTTTGAGGCTAGAGTGCCGAGGAAAGCAGAGAGGGCCAAATTCTCTGGGGCATTTGAAGGGGTTCCAGGAGGCAGTGAGGACCAGCATCACTTTTCCCCGCTGGCACCTTTGCTGTGGCAGCAAAAGCTGGACGTTTGTCTTTTTTGCTCCGAACAGCGCCGAAAGTGAAAAAAGGTTCTTTTGAGGCTAGAGTCCGCAGAAAAGCAGAGAGGGCCAAATTGTCTGGGGCATTTGAAGGGGTTCCAGGAGGCAGTGAGGACCAGCATCACTTTTCCCCGCTGGCACCTTTGCTGTGGCAGCAAAAGCTGGACGTTTGTCTTTTTTGCTCCAAACAGCGCCGAAAGTGAAAAAAGGTGCTTTTGAGGCTAGAGTCCGCAGGAAAGCAGAGAGGGCCAAATTGTCTGGGGCATTTGAAGGGGTTCCAGGAGGCAGTGAGGACCAGCATCACTTTTCCCCGCTGGCACCTTTGCTGTGGCAGCAAAAGCTGGACGTTTGTCTTTTTTGCTCCACACAGCGCCGAAAGTGAAAAAAGGTGCTTTTGAGGCTAGAGTCCGCAGGAAAGCAGAGAGGGCCAAATTGTCTGGGGCATTTGACGGGGTTCCAGGAGGCAGTGAGGACCAGCATCACTTTTCCCCGCTGGCACCTTTGCTGTGGCAGCAAAAGCTGGACGTTTGTCCTTTTTTTTCTCCCGAGGGCGCCGAAGGTAAAAAAAGGTGTTTTGAGGATAGAGTCTGCAGAAAAGCAGAGAGGGCCAAATTGTCTGGGGCATTTGAAGGGGTTCCAGGAGGCAGTGAGGACCAGCATCACTTTTCCCCGCTGGCACCTTTGCTGTGGCAGCAAAACCTGGACGTTTGTCTTTTTTCTTCCGGAGGGCGCCGAAAGTGAAAAAAGGTGCTTTTGAGGCTAGAGTCCGCAGGCAAGGAGAGAGGGCCAAATTGTCTGGGGCATTTGAAGGGGTTCCAGGAGGCAGTGAGGACCAGCATCACTTTTCCCCGCTGGCACCTTTGCTGTGGCAGAAAAAGCTGGACGTTTGTCTTTTTTGCTCCAAACAGCGCCGAAAGTGAAAAAAGGTGCTTTTGAGGCTAGAGTCCGCAGGAAAGCAGAAAGGGCCAAATTGTCTGGGGCATTTGAAGGGGTTCCAGGAGGCAGTGAGGACCAGCATCACTTTTCCCCGCTGGCACCTTTGCTGTGGCAGCAAAAGCTGGACGTTTTTTTTTTTTTCTTCTGGAGGGTGCCGAAAGTGAAAAAAGGTGCTTTTGAGGCTAGAGTCTGCAGGAAAGCAGAGAGGGCCAAATTGTCTGGGGCATTTGAAGGGGTTCCAGGAGGCAGTGAGGACCAGCATCACTTTTCCCCGCTGGCACCTTTGCTGTGGCAGCAAAAGCTGGACGTTTTTTTTTTTTTCTTCTGGAGGGTGCCGAAAGTGAAAAAAGGTGCTTTTGAGGCTAGAGTCCGCAGGAAAGCAGAGAGGGCCAAATTGTCTGGGGCATTTGAAGGGGTTCCAGGAGGCAGTGAGGACCAGCATCACTTTTCCTCGCTGGCACCTTTGCTATGGCAGCAAAAGCTGGACGTTTGTCTTTTTTGCTCCAAACAGCGCCGAAAGTGAAAAACAGTGCTTTTGAGGCTAGAGTCCGCAGGAAAGCAGAGAGGGCCAAATTGTCTGAGGCATTTGAAGGGGTTCCAGGAGGCAGTGAGGACCAGCATCACTTTTCCCCGCTGGCACCTTTGCTGTGGCAGCAAAAGCTGGACGTTTGTCTTTTTTGCTCCAAACAGCGCCAAAAGTGAAAAAAGCTGCTTTTGAGGCTAGAGTCCGCAGGAAAGCAGAGAGGGCCAAATTGTCTGGGGCATTTGAAGGAGTTCCAGGATGCAGTGAGGACCAGCATCACTTTTCCCCGCTGGCACCTTCGCTGTGGCAGCAAAAGCTGGACGTTTGTCTTTTTTCCTCCGGAGGGCGCCAAAAGTGAAAAAAGGTGCTTTTGAGGCTAGAGTCCGCAGGAAAGCAGAGAGGGCCAAATTGTCTGGGGCATTTGAAGGGGTTCCAGGAGGCAATGAGGACCAGCATCACTTTTCCCCGCTGGCACCTTTGCTGTGGCAGCAAAAGCTGGACGTTTGTCTTTTTTGCTCCAAACAGCGCTGAAAGTGAAAAAAGGTGCTTTTGAGACTAGAGTCTGCAGGAAAGCAGAGAGGGCCAAATTGTCTGGGGCATTTGAAGGGGTTCCAGGAGGCAGTGAGGACCAGCATCACTTTTCCCCGCTGGCACCTTTGCTGTGGCAGCAAAAGCTGGACGTTTGTCTTTTTTCCTCCGGAGGGTGTCGAAAGTGAAAAAAGGTGCTTTTGAGGCTAGAGTGCGCAGGAAAGCAGAGAGGGCCAAATTGTCTGGGGCATTTGAAGGGGTTCCAGGAGGCAGTGAGGACCAGCATCACTTTTCCCCGCTGGCACCTTTGCTGTGGCAGCAAAAGCTGGACGTTTGTCTTTTTTCCTCCGGAGGGCGCCAAAAGTGAAAAAAGGTGCTTTTGAGGCTAGAGTCCGCAGGAAAGCAGAGAGGGCCAAATTGTCTGGGGCATTTGAAGGGGTTCCAGGAGGCAGTGAGGACCAGCATCACTTTTCCCCGCTGGCACCTTTGCTGTGGCAGCAAAAGCTGGACGTTTGTCTTTTTTGCTCCAAACAGCGTTGAAAGTGAAAAACGGTGCTTTTGAGGCTAGAGTCCGCAGGAAAGCAGAGAGGGCCAAATTGTCTGGGGCATTTGAAGGGGTTCCAGGAGGCAGTGAGGACCAGCATCACTTTTCCCCGCTGGCACCTTTGCTGTGGCAGCAAAAGCTGGACGTTTGTCTTTTTTGCTCCACACAGCGCCGAAAGTGAAAAAAGGCGCTTTTGAGGCTAGAGTCCGCAGGAAAGCAGAGAGGGCCAAATTGTCTGGGGCATTTGAAGGGGTTCCAGGAGGCAGTGAGGACCAGCATCACTTTTCCCCGCTGGCACCTTTGCTGTGGCAGCAAAAGCTGGACGTTTGTCTTTTTTGCTCCAAACAGCGCCGAAAGTGAAAAAAGGTGCTTTTGAGGCTAGAGTCCGCAGGAAAGCAGAGAGGGCCAAATTGTCTGGGGCATTTGAAGGGGTTCCAGGAGGCAGTGAGGACCAGTATCACTTTTCCCCGCTGGCACCTTTGCTGTGGCAGCAAAAGCTGGACGTTTGTCTTTTTTCCTCCGGAGGGCGCCAAAACTGAAAAAAGGTGCTTTTGAGGCTAGAGTCCGCAGGAAAGCAGAGAGGGCCAAATTGTCTGGGGCATTTGAAGGGGTTCCAGGATGCAGTGAGGACCAGCATCACTTTTCCCCGCTGGCACCTTTGCTGTGGCAGCAAAAGCTGGACATTTGTCTTTTTTCCTCCGGAGGGTGCCGAAAGTGAAAAAAGGTGCTTTTGAGGCTAGAGTCTGCAAGAAAGCAGAGAGGGCCAAATTGTCTGGGGCATTTGAAGGGGTTCCAGGAGGCAGTGAGGACCAGCATCACTTTTCCCCGCTGGCACCTTTGCTGTGGCAGCAAAACCTGGACGTTTGTCTTTTTTTTTCTACCGAGGGCGCCGAAAGTGAAAAAAGGTGTTTTGAGGATAGAGTCTGCAGAAAAGCAGAGAGGGCCAAATTGTCTGGGGCATTTGAAGGGGTTCCAGGAGGCAGTGAGGACCAGCATCACTTTTCCCCGCTGGCACCTTTGCTGTGGCAGCAAAAGCTGGACGTTTGTCTTTTTTGCTCCAAACAGCGCCGAAAGTGAAAAACAGTGCTTTTGAGGCTAGAGTCCGCAGGAAAGCAGAGAGGGCCAAATTGTCTGGGGCATTTGACGGGGTTCCAGGAGGCAGTGAGGACCAGCATCACTTTTCCCCGCTGGCACCTTTGCTGTGGCAGCAAAAGCTGGACGTTTGTCTTTTTTGCTCCAAACAGCGCCGAAAGTGAAAAAAGGTGCTTTTGAGGTTAGAGTCCGCAGGAAAGCAGAGAGGGCCAAATTGTCTGGGGCATTTGAAGGGGTTCCAGGAGGCAGTGAGGACCAGCATCACTTTTCCCCGCTGGCACCTTTGCTGTGGCAGCAAAAGCTGGACGTTTGTCTTTTTTCCTCCGGAGGGCGCCGAAAGTGAAAAAAGGTGCTTTTGAGGCTAGAGTGCGCAGGAAAGCAGAGAGGGCCAAATTGTCTGGGGCATTTGAAGGGGTTCCAGGAGGCAGTGAGGACCAGCATCACTTTTCCCCGCTGGCACCTTTGCTGTGGCAGAAAAAGCTGGACGTTTGTCTTTTTTGCTCCAAACAGCGCCGAAAGTGAAAAAAGGTGCTTTTGAGACTAGAGTCTGCAGGAAAGCAGAGAGGGCCAAATTGTCTGGGGCATTTGAAGGGGTTCCAGGAGGCAGTGGGGACCAGCATCACTTTTCCCCGCTGGCACCTTTGCTGTGGCAGCAAATGCTGGACGTTTTTCTTTTTTGCTCCAAACAACTCCGAAAGTGAAAAAATGTGCTTTTGAGGCTAGAGTGCGCAGGAAAGCAGAGAGGGCCAAATTGTCTGGGGCATTTGAAGGGGTTCCAGGAGGCAGTGAGGACCAGCATCACTTTTCCCCGCTGGCACCTTTGCTGTGGCAGCAAAAGCTGGACGTTTGTCTTTTTTGCTCCAAACAGCGCTGAAAGTGAAAAAAGGTGCTTTTGAGACTAGAGTCTGCAGGAAAGCAGAGAGGGCCAAATTGTCTGGGGCATTTGAAGGGGTTCCAGGAGGCAGTGAGGACCAGCATCACTTTTCCCCGCTGGCACCTTTGCTGTGGCAGCAAAAGCTGGACATTTTTCTTTTTTCCTCCGGAGGGTGTCGAAAGTGAAAAAAGGTGCTTTTGAGGCTAGAGTGCGCAGGAAAGCAGAGAGGGCCAAATTGTCTGGGGCATTTGAAGGGGTTCCAGGAGGCAGTGAGGACCAGCATCACTTTTCCCCGCTGGCACCTTTGCTGTGGCAGCAAAAGCTGGACGTTTGTCTTTTTTCCTCCGGAGGGCGCCAAAAGTGAAAAAAGGTGCTTTTGAGGCTAGAGTCCGCAGGAAAGCAGAGAGGGCCAAATTGTCTGGGGCATTTGAAGGGGTTCCAGGAGGCAGTGAGGACCAGCATCACTTTTCCCCGCTGGCACCTTTGCTGTGGCAGCAAAAGCTGGACGTTTGTCTTTTTTGCTCCAAACAGCGTTGAAAGTGAAAAACGGTGCTTTTGAGGCTAGAGTCCGCAGGAAAGCAGAGAGGGCCAAATTGTCTGGGGCATTTGAAGGGGTTCCAGGAGGCAGTGAGGACCAGCATCACTTTTCCCCGCTGGCACCTTTGCTGTGGCAGCAAAAGCTGGACGTTTGTCTTTTTTGCTCCACACAGCGCCGAAAGTGAAAAAAGGCGCTTTTGAGGCTAGAGTCCGCAGGAAAGCAGAGAGGGCCAAATTGTCTGGGGCATTTGAAGGGGTTCCAGGAGGCAGTGAGGACCAGCATCACTTTTCCCCGCTGGCACCTTTGCTGTGGCAGCAAAAGCTGGACGTTTGTCTTTTTTGCTCCAAACAGCGCCGAAAGTGAAAAAAGGTGCTTTTGAGGCTAGAGTCCGCAGGAAAGCAGAGAGGGCCAAATTGTCTGGGGCATTTGAAGGGGTTCCAGGAGGCAGTGAGGACCAGTATCACTTTTCCCCGCTGGCACCTTTGCTGTGGCAGCAAAAGCTGGACGTTTGTCTTTTTTCCTCCGGAGGGCGCCAAAACTGAAAAAAGGTGCTTTTGAGGCTAGAGTCCGCAGGAAAGCAGAGAGGGCCAAATTGTCTGGGGCATTTGAAGGGGTTCCAGGATGCAGTGAGGACCAGCATCACTTTTCCCCGCTGGCACCTTTGCTGTGGCAGCAAAAGCTGGACATTTGTCTTTTTTCTCCGGAGGGTGCCGAAAGTGAAAAAAGGTGCTTTTGAGGCTAGAGTCTGCAAGAAAGCAGAGAGGGCCAAATTGTCTGGGGCATTTGAAGGGGTTCCAGGAGGCAGTGAGGACCAGCATCACTTTTCCCCGCTGGCACCTTTGCTGTGGCAGCAAAACCTGGACGTTTGTCTTTTTTTTTCTACCGAGGGCGCCGAAAGTGAAAAAAGGTGTTTTGAGGATAGAGTCTGCAGAAAAGCAGAGAGGGCCAAATTGTCTGGGGCATTTGAAGGGGTTCCAGGAGGCAGTGAGGACCAGCATCACTTTTCCCCGCTGGCACCTTTGCTGTGGCAGCAAAAGCTGGACGTTTGTCTTTTTTGCTCCAAACAGCGCCGAAAGTGAAAAACAGTGCTTTTGAGGCTAGAGTCCGCAGGAAAGCAGAGAGGGCCAAATTGTCTGGGGCATTTGACGGGGTTCCAGGAGGCAGTGAGGACCAGCATCACTTTTCCCCGCTGGCACCTTTGCTGTGGCAGCAAAAGCTGGACGTTTGTCTTTTTTGCTCCAAACAGCGCCGAAAGTGAAAAAAGGTGCTTTTGAGGTTAGAGTCCGCAGGAAAGCAGAGAGGGCCAAATTGTCTGGGGCATTTGAAGGGGTTCCAGGAGGCAGTGAGGACCAGCATCACTTTTCCCCGCTGGCACCTTTGCTGTGGCAGCAAAAGCTGGACGTTTGTCTTTTTTCCTCCGGAGGGCGCCGAAAGTGAAAAAAGGTGCTTTTGAGGCTAGAGTGCGCAGGAAAGCAGAGAGGGCCAAATTGTCTGGGGCATTTGAAGGGGTTCCAGGAGGCAGTGAGGACCAGCATCACTTTTCCCCGCTGGCACCTTTGCTGTGGCAGCAAAAGCTGGACGTTTGTCTTTTTTGCTCCAAACAGCGCCGAAAGTGAAAAAAGGTGCTTTTGAGACTAGAGTCTGCAGGAAAGCAGAGAGGGCCAAATTGTCTGGGGCATTTGAAGGGGTTCCAGGAGGCAGTGGGGACCAGCATCACTTTTCCCCGCTGGCACCTTTGCTGTGGCAGCAAATGCTGGACGTTTTTCTTTTTTGCTCCAAACAACTCCGAAAGTGAAAAAATGTGCTTTTGAGGCTAGAGTGCGCAGGAAAGCAGAGAGGGCCAAATTGTCTGGGGCATTTGAAGGGGTTCCAGGAGGGCAGTGAGGACCAGCATCACTTTTCCCCGCTGGCACCTTTGCTGTGGCAGCAAAACCTGGACGTTTGTCTTTTTTGCTCCAAACAGCGCCGAAAGTGAAAAAAGTTGCTTTTGAGACTAGAGTCTGCAGGAAAGCAGAGAGGGCCAAATTGTCTGGGGCATTTGAAGGGGTTCCAGGAGGCAGTGAGGACCAGCATCACTTTTCCCCGCTGGCACCTTTGCTGTGGCAGCAAAAGCTGGACGTTTTTCTTTTTTGCTCCAAACAGCTCCGATAGTGAAAAACAGTGCTTTTGAGGCTAGAGTCCGCAGGAAAGCAGAGAGGGCCAAATTGTCTGGGGCATTTGAAGGGGTTCCAGGAGGCAGTGAGGACCAGCATCACTTTTCCCCGCTGGCACCTTTGCTGTGGCAGCAAAAGCTGGACGTTTGTCTTTTTTAGTCCGGAGGGCGCCAAAACTGAAAAAAGGTGCTTTTGAGGCTAGAGTGCGCAGGAAAGCAGAGAGGGCCAAATTGTCTGGGGCATTTGAAGGGGTTCCAGGAGGCAGTGAGGACCAGCATCACTTTTCCCCGCTGGCACCTTTGCTGTGGCAGCAAAAGCTGGACGTTTGTCTTTTTTGCTCCAAACAGCGCCGAAAATGAAAAAAGGTTCTTTTGAGGCTAGAGTCCGCAGGAAAGCAGAGAGGGCCAAATTGTCTGGGGCATTTGAAGGGGTTCCAGGAGGCAGTGAGGACCAGCATCACTTTTCCCCGCTGGCACCTTTGCTGTGGCAGCAAAAGCTGGACGTTTGTCTTTTTTGCTCCAAACAGCGCCGAAAGTGAAAAAAGGTGCTTTTGAGGCTAGAGTCCGCAGGAAAGCAGAGAGGGCCAAATTGTCTGGGGCATTTGACGGGGTTCCAGGAGGCAGTGAGGACTAGCATCACTTTTCCCCGCTGGCACCTTTGCTGTGGCAGCAAAAGCTGGACGTTTGTCTTTTTTCCTTTGGAGGGCGCCGAAAGTGAAAAAAGGTGCTTTTGAGGTTAGAGTCCGCAGGAAAGCAGAGAGGGCCAAATTGTCTGGGGCATTTGAAGGGGTTCCAGGAGGCAGTGAGGACCAGCATCACTTTCCCCGCTGGCACCTTTGCTGTGGCAGAAAAAGCTGGACGTTTGTCTTTTTTGCTCCAAACAGCGCCGAAAGTGAAAAAAGGTGCTTTTGAGGCTAGAGTCCGCAGGAAAGCAGAGATGGCCAAATTGTCTGGGGCATTTGAAGGGGTTCCAGGAGGCAGTGAGGACCAGCATCACTTTTCCCCGCTGGCACCTTTGCTGTGGCAGCAAAAGCTGGACGTTTTTTTTTTTTTCTTCTGGAGGGTGCCGAAAGTGAAAAAAAATGCTTTTGAGGCTAGAGTCCGCAGGAAAGCAGAGAGGGCCAAATTGTCTGGGGCATTTGAAGGGGTTCCAGGAGGCAGTGAGGACCAGCATCACTTTTCCCCGCTGGCACCTTTGCTGTGGCAGCAAAAGCTGGACGTTTTTTTTTTTTTTCTTCTGGAGGGTGCCGAAAGTGAAAAAAGGTGCTTTTGAGGCTAGAGTTCGCAGGAAAGCAGAGAGGGCCAAATTGTCTGGGGCATTTGAAGGGGTTCCAGGAGGCAGTGAGGACCAGCATCACTTTTCCCCGCTGGCACCTTTGCTATGGCAGCAAAAGCTGGACGTTTGTCTTTTTTGCTCCAAACGCGCCGAAAGTGAAAAACAGTGCTTTTGAGGCTAGAGTCCGCAGGAAAGCAGAGAGGGCCAAATTGTCTGAGGCATTTGAAGGGGTTCCAGGAGGCAGTGAGGACCAGCATCACTTATCCCCGCTGGCACCTTTGCTGTGGCAGCAAAAGCTGGACGTTTGTCTTTTTTGCTCCAAACAGCGCCAAAAGTGAAAAAAGCTGCTTTTGAGGCTAGAGTCCGCAGGAAAGCAGAGAGGGCCAAATTGTCTGGGGCATTTGAAGGAGTTCCAGGAGACAGTGAGGACTAGCATCACTTTTCCCCGCTGGCACCTTCGCTGTGGCAGCAAAAGCTGGACGTTTGTCTTTTTTGCTCCAAACAGCGCCGAAAGTGAAAAACAGTGCTTTTGAGGCTAGAGTCCGCAGGAAAGCAGAGAGGGCCAAATTGTCTGGGGCATTTGAAGGGGTTCCAGGAGGCAGTGAGGACCAGCATCACTTTTCCCCGCTGGCACCTTTGCTGTGGCAGCAAAAGCTGGACGTTTGTCTTTTTTGCTCCAAACAGCGCTGAAAGTGAAAAAAGGTGCTTTTGAGACTAGAGTCTGCAGGAAAGCAGAGAGGGCCAAATTGTCTGGGGCATTTGAAGGGGTTCCAGGAGGCAGTGAGGACCAGCATCACTTTTCCCCGCTGGCACCTTTGCTGTGGCAGCAAAAGCTGGACGTTTGTCTTTTTTCCTCCGGAGGGTGCCGAAAGTGAAAAAAGGTGCTTTTGAGGCTAGAGTGCGCAGGAAAGCAGAGAGGGCCAAATTGTCTGGGGCATTTGAAGGGGTTCCAGGAGGCAGTGAGGACCAGCATCACTTTTCCCCGCTGGCACCTTTGCTGTGGCAGCAAAAGCTGGACGTTTGTCTTTTTTGCTCCAAACATCGTTGAAAGTGAAAAACGGTGCTTTTGAGGCTAGAGTCCGCAGGAAAGCAGAGAGGGCCAAATTGTCTGGGGCATTTGAAGGGGTTCCAGGAGGCAGTGAGGACCAGCATCACTTTTCCCCGCTGGCACCTTTGCTGTGGCAGCAAAAGCTGGACGTTTGTCTTTTTTGCTCCACACAGCGCCGAAAGTGAAAAAAAGGTGCTTTTGAGGCTAGAGTTTGCAGGAAAGCAGAGAGGGCCAAATTGTCTGGGGCATTTGAAGGGGTTCCAGGAGGCAGTGAGGACCAGCATCACTTTTCCCCGCTGGCACCTTTGCTGTGGCAGCAAAAGCTGGACGTTTGTCTTTTTTGCTCCAAACAGCGCCGAAAGTGAAAAAAGGTGCTTTTGAGGCTAGAGTCCGCAGGAAAGCAGAGAGGGCCAAATTGTCTGGGGCATTTGAAGGGGTTCCAGGAGGCAGTGAGGACCAGCATCACTTTTCCCCGCTGGCACCTTTGCTGTGGCAGCAAAAGCTGGACGTTTTTCTTTTTTCCTCCGGAGGGCGCCAAAAGTGAAAAAAGGTGCTTTTGAGGCTAGAGTCCGCAGGAAAGCATAGAGGGCCAAATTGTCTGGGGCATTTGAAGGGGTTCCAGGAGGCAGTGAGGACCAGCATCACTTTTCCCCGCTGGCACCTTTGCTGTGGCAGCAAAAGCTGGACGTTTGTCTTTTTTGCTCCAAACAGCGTTGAAAGTGAAAAACGGGGCTTTTGAGGCTAGAGTCCGCAGGAAAGCAGAGAGGGCCAAATTGTCTGGGGCATTTGAAGGGGTTCCAGGAGGCAGTGAGGACCAGCATCACTTTTCCCCGCTGGCACCTTTGCTGTGGCAGCAAAAGCTGGACGTTTGTCTTTTTGCTCCACACAGCGCCGAAAGTGAAAAAAGGCGCTTTTGAGGCTAGAGTCCGCAGGAAAGCAGAGAGGGCCAAATTGTCTGGGGCATTTGAAGGGGTTCCAGGAGGCAGTGAGGACCAGC